>NW_027311888.1:1810000-1827500 GCF_040954645.1 Diabrotica undecimpunctata | reverse complement strand
GGAGTCGAGAGGTGAAGAGTGTATGTGTGTGTGTGCGTGTGTGTGTGTGTGTGTGCGTGTGAGCGTGCGTGTGTGTGTGAGTGTGTGTGTGTCCGTTCGGCTTGCAGAGATAAGAATACGGCCGTGGCAAGAAGGCCCTGACTGTCGTAAGAGGCGACTAATGGGTAGGAGTCGAGAGGTGAAGAGTGTATGTGTGTGTGTGTGTGTGTGTGCGTTTGTGTGCGTGTGTGCGTGTGCGTGTGCGTGTGCGTGTGCGTGTGCGTGTGCGTGTGCGTGTGCGTGTGTGTGTGTGTGAGTGTATGTGTGTGTGCGTGTATGCGTGCGTGTGTGCGTGTGTGTGTGTGAGTGTGTGTGTGTATGTGTGTGTGTGTGTCCCTTCGCTCGCAGAGATAAGAAAAAAGCGGTGGCAAGAAGGCCATGCCTGTCGTAAGAGGCGACTAATGGATAGGAGTCGAGAGGTGGAGAGTGTGTGCGTGTGCGTGTGCGTGTGCGTGTGCGTGTGCGTGTGCGTGTGCGTGTGTGTGTGTGTGCGTGTGTGTGTGTGTCCGTTTGGCTTGCAGAGATAAGAACACGGCTGTTGCAAGAAGTCCCTGCCTATCGTAAGAGGAGAATAATGGGTAGGAGTCGAGAGGTGAAGAGTGTATGTGTGTGTGTGCGTGTGTGCGTGCGTGTGTGAGTGTGTATGTGTGTGTGTCAGTGTGTGTGTGTGTCCGGTCGGCTCGCAGAGATGAGAACACGGCCGTGGCAAGAAGGCACTGCCTGTCGTTAAGAGGCGACTAATATGTAGGAGTCGAGAGGTGAAGAGTGTATGTGTGTGTGTGCGTGTGTGTGTGTGCGTGTGAGCGTGCGTGTGTGTGTGAGTGTGTGTGTGTCCGTTCGTCTTGCAGAGATAAGAATACGGCCGAGGCAAGAAGGCACTGCCTGTCGTAAGTGGCGACTAATTGGTAGGAGTCGAGAGGTGAAGAGTGTATGTGTGTGTGTGCGTGTGTGCGTGTGTGTGCGTGTGTGTGTGTATGTGTGTGTGTCTGTTTGGCTTGCAGAGATAAGAATACGGCCGAGGCAAGAAGGCCTTGCCTCTTGTAAGGGGCGACTAATAAGTAGGAGTCGAGAGGTGAAGAGTGTATGTGTGTATGCGTGTGTGCGTGTGTGTGCGTGTGTGAGTATGTGTGTGTGTTAGTTTGGCTTGCAGAGATAAGAGCACGACCGAGGCAAGAAAGGCCTGCCTATCATAAGAGGCGACTAATAGGTAGGAGTCGAGAGGTGAAGAGTGTATGTGTGTGTGTGTGCGTGTGTGTGTGTGTGCGTGTGAGCGTGCGTGTGTGTGTGAGTGTGTGTGTGTCCGTTCGGCTTGCAGAGATAAGAATACGATCGTGGCAAGAAGGCCCTGACTGTCGTAAGAGGCGACTAATGGGTAGGAGTCGAGAGGTGAAGAGTGTATGTGTGTGTGTGTGTGTGCGTTTGTGTGCGTGTGTGCGTGTGTGTGTGCCTGTGTGAGTGTGTGTGTCCGGTCGGCTCGCAGTGATAAGGACACGTCTGTGCCAAGAAGGCCCTGCCTGTCGTAAGCGGCGACTACTGCGTAGGAGTCGAGAGGTGAAGAGTGCATATGTGTAAGTGCGTGTGAGCGTGTGTGTGCGTATGTGAGTGTGTGTGTATGTCCGGTCGGCTCTCAGAGATAAGAACACGGCCGTGGCAAGAATGCCCTGCCTGTCGTAAGAGGCGACTAATGGGTAGGAGTCGAGAGGTGAAGAGTGTATGTGTGTGTGAGTGTGCGTGTGTGTGCGTGTGTGAATGTGTGTGTGTATTTGTGTGTGTGAGTGTGTGTGTGTCCAGTCGCCTCGCAGAGATAAGAACACGGCCGTGGCAAGAAGGCCCTGCCTGTCGTAAGAGGCGACTAATGGGTAGGAGTCGAGAGGTGAAGAGTGTATTTGTGTGTAAGTGTGCGTGTGTGTGCGTGTGTGTGTATTTGTGTGTGTGAGTGTGTGTGTCTAGTCGGCTCGCAGAGATAAGAACACGGCCGTGGCAAGAAGGCCCTGCCTGTCGTAAGAGGCGACTAATGGGTAGGAGTCGAGTAGTAAAGAGTGTATATGTGTGTGCGTATGTGCGTGTGTGTGCGTGTGAGAGTGCGTGTGTTTGTGTGTGCGTGTGTGTGTGTGTCCGTTCCGCTTGCAGAGATAAGAATACAACCGAGGCAAGAAGGCCCTGCCTCTTGTAAGGGGCGACTAATAAGTAGGAGTCGAGAGGTGAAGAGTGTATGTGTGTATGAATGTGTGCGTGTGTGTGCGTGTGTGAGTATGTGTGTGTGTTAGTTCGGCTTGCAGAGATAAGAGCACGACCGAGGCAAGAAGACCCTGCCTATCGTAAGAGGCGACTAATGGGTAGGAGTCGAGAGGTGAAAGGGTACGTGAGTGTGTGCGTGTGTAGGTGTGTGTGTGTTTGTGCGTGTGTAAGTGTGTGTGTGTATGTTTGTGTGTGTCCATTCGGCTCGCAGAGATTAGAATACGGCAGAGGCAAGAAGGCCATGCCTGTCTTTAGAGGCGACTAATGGGTAGGAGTCGAGAGGTGAAGAGTGTATTTGTGTGTGTGCGTGTGTGCGTGCGTGTGTGTGTGAGTGTGTATGTGTCCGTTCGGCTTGCAGAGATAATAATACGGCCGAGGCAAGAAGGCCCTGCCTGTCGTAAGTGGCGACTAATTGGTAGGAGTCGAGAGGTGAAAAGTGTTTTTGTGTGTGTGCGTGTGTGTGCGTGTGTGCGTGCTTGTGTGTGTGAGTGTGCATGTGTCCGTTCGGCTTGCAGAGATAAAAATACGGCCAAGGCAAGAAGGCCCTGCCTGTCGTAAGTGGCGACTAATTGGTAGGAGTCGAGAGGTGAAGAGTGTATGTGTGTGTGTGTGCGTGTGTGGGTGTGTGTGTGTGTTTGTGCGTGTGTAAGTGTGTGTGTGTGTATGTATGTGTGTGTCCATTCGGCTCGCAGAGATTAGAATACGGCCGAGGCAAGAAGGCCCTGCCTGTCGTAAGTGGCGACTAATTGGTAGGAGTCGAGAGGTGAAAAGTGTTTTTGTGTGTGTGCGTGTGTGTGCGTGTGTGCGTGCTTGTGTGTGTGAGTGTGTATGTGTCCGTTCGGCTTGCAGAGATAAGAATACGGCCAAGGCAAGAATGCCCTGCCTGTCGTAAGTGGCGACTAATTGGTAGGAGTCGAGAGGTGAAGAGTGTATTTGTGTGTGTGCGTGTGTGCGTGCGTGTGTGTGTGAGTGTGTATGTGTCCGTTCGGCTTGCAGTGATAAGAATACGGCCGAGGCAAGAAGGCCCTGCCTGTCGTAAGTGGCGACTAATTGGTAGGAGTCGAGAGGTGAAAAGTGTTTTTGTGTGTGTGCGTGTGTGTGCGTGTGTGTGTGAGTGTGTATGTGTCCGTTCGGCTTGCAGTGATAAGAATACGGCCGAGGCAAGAAGGCCCTGCCTGTCGTAAGTGGCGACTAATTGGTAGGAGTCGAGAGGTGAAAACTGTTTTTGTGTGTGTGCGTGTGTGTGCGTGTGTGCGTGCTTGTGTGTGTGAGTGTGTATGTGTCCGATCAGCTTGCAGAGATAAGAATACGGCCGAGGCAAGAAGGCCCTGCCTGTCGTAAGTGGCGACTAATTGGTAGGAGTCGAGAGGTGAAGAGTGTATGTGTGTGTGTGTGCGTGTGTGGGTGTGTGTGTGTGTTTGTGCGTGTGTAAGTGTGTGTGTGTATGTATGTGTGTGTCCATTCGGCTCGCAGAGATTAGAATACGGCCGAGGCAAGAAGGCCATGCCTGTCGTAAGAGGCAACTAATGGGTAGGAGTCGAGAGGTGAAAAGTGTTTTTGTGTGTGTGCGTGTGTGTGCGTGTGTGCGTGCTTGTGTGTGTGAGTGTGTATGTGTCCGTTCGGCTTGCAGAGATAAGAATCCGGCCGAGGCAAGAATGCCCTGCTTGTTGTAAGTGGCGACTAATTGGTAGGAGTCGAGAGGTGAAGAGTGTATGTGTGTGTGTGCGTATGTGCGTGTGTGTGTGTGCGTGTGTGAGTGTGTGTGTCCAGTCGGCTCGCAGTGATAAGGACACGTCTGTGCCAAGAAGTCCCTGCCTGTCGTAAGCGGCGACTAATGCGTAGGAGTCGAGAGGTGAAGAGTGTATGTGTGTGTGAGTGTGCGTGTGTGTGCGTGTGTGAGTGTGTGTGTGTATTTGTGTGTGTGAGTGTGTGTGTGTCCAGTCGGCTCGCAGAGATAAGAACACGGCCGTGGCAAGAAGGCCCTGCCTGTCGTAAGAGGCGTCTAATGGGTAGGAGTCGAGAGGTGAAGAGTGTATTTGTGTGTGAGTGTGCGTGTGTGCCTGTGTGTGCGTGTGTGAGTGTGTGTGTGTATTTGTGTGTGTGAGTGTGTGTGTCCAGTCGGCTCGCAGAGATAAGAACACGGCCGTGGCAAAAAGGCCCTGCCTGTCGTAAGGAGGCGACTAGAGGGTAGGAGTCGAGTGGTGAAGAGTGTATATGTGTGTGCGTATGTGCGCGTGTGTGCGTGTGAGAGTGTGTGTGTATATGTGTGTGTGTCCATTCGGCTTGCAGAGATAAGAGCACGACCAAGGCAAGAAGGCCCTGCCTATCGTAAGAGCCGACCAATAGGTAGGAGTCAAGAGGTGAAGAGTATACGTGTGTGTGTGCGTGTGTGCGTGTGTGTGTGAGTATGTGTGTGTATGTGTGTGTGTATGTGTGTGTATCCCTTCGGCTCGCAGAGATAAGCATACGTCCGTGGCAAGAAGGCCATGCTTGCTGTAAGGAGCGACTAATGGGTAGGAGTCGAGAGGTGAAGCGTGTATGTGTGTGTATGTGTGTATGTGTGCAAGTGTGTGTGTGTGTGTCCGTTCGGTTTGCAGAGATAGGTAATCGTCCGTGGCAAGAAGGCCCTGCCTGTTTTAAGAGGCGACTAATGAATAGGAGTCGAGAGGTGAAGAGTGTGTGCGTGTGCGTGTGCGTGCGTGTGCGTGTGTAAGTGTTTGTGTATGTGTGTGTGTCTGTTTGGCTTGCAGAGATAAGAATACGGCCACGGCAAGAAGGCCCTGCCTCTTGTAATGGGCGACTAATAAGTAGGAGTCGAGAGGTGGAGAGTGTAAGTGTGTGTGTGCGTGTGTGCGTGTGTGTGCGTGTGTGAGTATGTGTGTGTGTTAGTTCGGCTTGCAGAAATAAGAACACGACCGAGGCAAGCAGGCCCTGCCTATCGTAAGAGGCGACTAATAGGTAGGAGTCGAGAGGTGAAGAGTGTATGTGTGTGTGTGCGTGTGTGCGTGTGTGTGTGCGTGTGTGAGTATGTGTGTGTGTCTGTTTGGCTTGCAGAGATAAGAATACGGCCGAGGCAAGAAGGCCTTTCCTCTTGTAAGGGGCGACTAATAGGTAGGATTAGAGAGGTGAAGAATGTATGTGTGTGTGCGTGTGTGCGTGTTTGTGTGTGTGTGAGTGTATGTGTGTGTGCGTGTATGCGTGCGTGTGTGCGTGTGTGTGTGTGTGAGTGTGTGTGTGTATGTGTGTGTGTGTGTGTCCCTTCGCTCGCAGAGATAAGAAAAAAGCGGTGGCAAGAAGGCCATGCCTGTCGTAAGAGGCGACTAATGGATAGGAGTCGAGAGGTGGAGAGTGTGTGCTTGTGCGTGTGCGTGTGCGTGTGCGTGTGTGTGTGTGTGCGTGTGTGTGTGTGTGTCCGTTTGGCTTGCAGAGATAAGAACACGGTTGTGGCAAGATGTCCCTGCCTGTCGTAAGAGGAGAATAATGGGTAGGAGTCGAGAGGTGAAGAGTGTATGTGTGTTAGTGTGTGTGCGTGTGTGCGTGCGTGTGTTAGTGTGTGTGTGTATGTGTGTGTGTCAGTGTGTGTGTGTGTGTCCGGTCGGCTCGCAGAGATGAGAACACGGCCGTGGCAAGAAGGCACTGCCTGTCGTTAAGAGGCGACTAACGGGTAGTAGTCGAGAGGTGAAGAGTGTATGTGTGTGTGTGTGTGCGTGTGTGCGTGTGTGTGCGTGTGTGTGTGTATGTGTGTGGGTCTGTTTGGCTTGCAGAGATAAGAATACGGCCGAGGCAAGAAAGCCTTGCCTCTTGTAAGGGGCGACTAATAAGTAGGAGTCGAGAGGTGAAGAGTGTATGTGTGTATGCGTGTGTGCGTGTGTGTGCGTGTGTGAGTATGTGTGTGTGTTAGTTCGGCTTGCAGAGATAAGAGCACGACCGAGGCAAGAAAGCCCTGCCTATCGTAAGAGGCGACTAATAGGTAGGAGTCGAGAGGTGAAGAGTGTATGTGTGTGTGTGCGTGTGTGCGTGTGTGTGCGTGTGAGCGTGCGTGTGTGTGTGAGTGTGTGTGTGTCCGTTCGGCTTGCAGAGATAAGAATACGGCCGAGGCAAGAAGGCTCTGCCTGTCGTAAGTGGCGACTTATTGGCAGGAGTCGAGAGGTGAAGAGTGTATGTGTGTGTGTGTGCGTGTGTGGGTGTGTGTGTGTTTGTGCGTGTGTAAGTGTGTGTGTGTATGTATGTGTGTGTCCATTCGGCTCGCAGAGATTAGAATACGGCCGAGGCAAGAAGGCCATGCCTGTCGTAAGAGGCAACTAATGGGTAGGAGTCGAGAGGTGAAAAGTGTTTTTGTGTGTGTGCATGTGTGTGTGAGTGTGTATGTGTCCGTTCGGCTTGCAGAGATAAGAATACGGCCGAGGCAAGAATGCCCTGCCTGTCGTAAGTGGCGACTAATTGGTAGGAGTCGAGAGGTGAAGAGTGTATGTGTGTGTGTGTGCGTGTGTGCGTGGGTGTGTGCGTGTGTGAGTGTGTGTGTCCGGTCGGCTCGCAGTGATAAGGACACGTCCGTGCCAAGAAGGCCCTGCCTGTCGTAAGCGGCGACTAATGCGTAGGAGTCGAGAGGTGAAGAGTGTATGTGTGTAAGTGCGTGTGAGCGTGTGTGTGCGTGTGTGAGTGTGTGTGTGTGTCCAGTCGGCTCTCAGATATAAGAACACGGCCGTGGCAAGAAGGCCCTGCCTGTCGTAATAGGCGACTAATGGGTAGGGGTCGAGAGGTGAAGAGTGTATGTGTGTGTGAGTGTGCGTGTGTGTGCGTGTGTGAGTGTGTGTGTGTATTTGTGTGTGAGTGTGTGTGTGTCCAGTCGGCTCGCAGAGATAAGAACACGGCCGTGGCAAGTAGGCCCTGCCTGTCGTAAGAGGCGACTAATGGGTAGGAGTCGAGAGGTGAAGAGTGTATTTGTGTGTGAGTGTGCGTGTGTGCGTGTGTGTGCGTGTGTGAGTGTGTGTGTGTGTATTTATGTGTGTGAGTGTGTGTGTCCAGTCGGCTCGCAGAGATAAGAACACGGCCGTGGCAAGAAGGCTCTGCCTATCGTAAGAGCCGACTAATAGGTAGGAGTCAAGAGGTGAAGAGTGTATGTGTGTGTGTGCGTGTGAGCGTGTGTGTGAGTATGTGTGTGTATGTGTGTGTGTATGTGTGTGTGTATCCCTTCGGCTCGCAGAGATAAGCATACGTCCGTGGCAAGAAGGCCATGCTTGCTGTAAGGAGCGACTAATGGGTAGGAGTCGAGAGGTGAAGCGTGTATGTGTGTGTGTGTGTATGTGTGCAAGTGTGTGTGTATGTGTGTCCGTTCGGTTTGCAGAGATAGGTGTACGTCCGTGGCAAGAAGGCCCTGCCTGTCTTAAGAGGCGACTAATGGATAGGAGTCGAGAGGTGGAGAGTGTGTGCGTGTGCGTGTGCGTGTGCGTGTGCGTGTGCGTGTGCGTGTGCGTGTGCGTGTGCGTGTGCGTGTGTGTGTGTGTGTGAGTGTATGTGTGTGTGCGTGTATGCGTGCGTGTGTGCGTGTGTGTGTGTGTGAGTGTGTGTGTGTATGTGTGTGTGTGTGTGTCCCTTCGCTCGCAGAGATAAGAAAAAAGCGGTGGCAAGAAGGCCATGCCTGTCGTAAGAGGCGACTAATGGATAGGAGTCGAGAGGTGGAGAGTGTGTGCGTGTGCGTGTGCGTGTGCGTGTGCGTGTGCGTGTGCGTGTGTGTGTGTGTGAGTGTATGTGTGTGTGCGTGTATGCGTGCGTGTGTGCGTGTGTGTGTGTGAGTGTGTGTGTGTATGTGTGTGTGTGTGTGTCCCTTCGCTCGCAGAGATAAGAAAAAAGCGGTGGCAAGAAGGCCATGCCTGTCGTAAGAGGCGACTAATGGATAGGAGTCGAGAGGTGGAGAGTGTGTGCGTGTGCGTGTGCGTGTGCGTGTGCGTGTGCGTGTGCGTGTGCGTGTGCGTGTGTGTGTGTGTGTGCGTGTGTGTGTGTGTCCGTTTGGCTTGCAGAGATAAGAACACGGCTGTTGCAAGAAGTCCCTGCCTATCGTAAGAGGAGAATAATGGGTAGAAGTCGAGAGGTGAAGAGTGTATGTGTGTGTGTGCGTGTGTGCGTGTGTGTGTGAGTGTGTGTGTGTCCGTTCGGCTTGCAGAGATAAGAATACGGCCTAGGCAAGAAGGCACTGCCTGTCGTAAGTGGCGACTAATTGGTAGGAGTCGAGAGGTGAAGAGTGTATGTGTGTGTGTGCGTGTGTGCGTGTGTGTGCGTGTGTGTGTGTCTATGTGTGTGTGTCTGTTTGGCTTGCAGAGATAAGAATACGGCCGAGGCAAGAAGGCCTTGCCTCTTGTAAGGGGCGACTAATAAGTAGGAGTCGAGAGGTGAAGAGTGTATGTGTGTATGCGTGTGTGCGTGTGTGTGCGTGTGTGAGTATATGTGTGTGTTAGTTCGGCTTGCAGAGATAAGAGCACGACCGAGGCAAGAAAGCCCTGCCTATCATAAGAGGCGACTAATAGGTAGGAGTCGAGAGGTGAAGAGTGTATGTGTGTGTGTGCGTGTGTGTGTGTGTGTGTGTGCGTGTGAGCGTGCGTGTGTGTGTGAGTGTGTGTGTGTCCGTTCGGCTTGCGGAGATAAGAATACGGCCGAGGCAAGAAGGCACTGCCTGTCGTAAGTGGCGACTAATTGGTAGGAGTCGAGAGGTGAAGAGTGTATGTGTGTGTGTGCGTGTGTGCGTTTGTGTGCGTGTGTGCGTGCGTGTGTGTGTGAGTGTGTGTGTGTCCGTTCGGCTTGCAGAGATAAGAATACGGCCGAGGCAAGAAGGCCCTGCCTATCGTAAGTGGCGACTAATTGGTAGGAGTCGAGAAGTGAAGAATGTATGTGTGTGTGTGCGTGTGTGCGTGTATGTGTGCGTGTGTGAGTGTGTGTGTCCGGTCGGCTCGCAGTGATAAGGACACGTCCGTGCCAAGAAGGCCCTGCCTGTCGTAAGCGGCGACTAATGCGTAGGAGTCGAGTGGTGAAGAGTGTATGTGTGTAAGTGCGTGTGTTTGTGTGTGTGCGTGTGTGAGTGTGTGTGTGTCCGGTCGGCTCGCAGAGATAAGAACACGTCCGTGCCAAGAAGGCCCTGCCTGTCGTAAGAGGCGACTAATGGGTAGGAGTCGAGAGGTGAAGAGTGTATTTGTGTGTGTGTGTGTGCGTGTGTGTGCGTGTGTGCGTGCGTGTGTGTGTGAGTGTGTATGTGTCCGTTCGGCTTGCAGAGATAAGAAAAAGGCCGAGGCAAGAAGGCCCTGCCTGTCGTAAGTGGCGACTAATTGGTAGGAGTCGAGAGGTGAAGAGTGTATGTGTGTGTGTGCGTGTGTGCATGTGTGTGCGTGTGTGCGTGCGTGTGTGTGTGAGTGTGTGTGTGTCCGTTCGGCTTGCAGAGATAAGAATACGGCTGAGGCAAGAAGGCCCTGCCTGTCGTAAGTGGCGACTAATTGGTAGGAGTCGAGAGGTGAAGAGTGTATGTGTGTGTGTGCGTGTGTGCGTGTGTGTGCGTGTGTGCGTGCGTGTGTGTGTGAGTGTGTGTGTGTCCGTTCGGCTTGCAGAGATAAGAATACGGCCGAGGCAAAAAGGCCGTGCCTGTCGTAAGCGGCGACTAATGCGTAGGAGTCGAGAGGTGAAGAGTGTATGTGTGTAAGTGCGTGTGTTTGTGTGTGTGCGTGTGTGAGTGTGTGTGTGTGTCCGGTCGGCTCGCAGAGATAAGAACACGGCCGTGGCAAGAAGGCCCTGCCTGTCGTAAGAGGCGGCTAATGGGTAGGAGTCGAGAGGTGAAGAGTGTATGTGTGTGTGTGTGTGTGAGTGTGCGGGTGTGTGCTTGTGTGAGTGTGTGTGTGTATTTGTGTGTGTGAGTGTGTGTGTGTCCAGTCGGCTCGCAGAGATAAGAACACGGCCGTGGCAAGAAGGCCCTGCCTGTCGTAAGAGGCGACTAATGGGTAGGAGTCGAGAGGTGAAGAGTGTATGTGTGTGTGAGTGTGCGTGTGTGCGTGTGTGTGCGTGTGTGAGTGTGTGTGTGTATTTGTGTGTGTGAGTGTGTGTGTCCAGTCGGCCCGCAGAGATAAGAACACGGCCGTGGCAAGAAGGCCCTGCCTGTCGTAAGAGGCGACTAATGGGTAGGGGTCGAGTGGTGAAGAGTGTATATGTGTGTGCGTATGTGCGTGTGTGTGCGTGTGAGAGTGTGTATGTGTGTGTGTGTCCGTTTGGCTTGCAGAGATAAGAGCACGACCGAGGCAAGAAGGCCCTGCCTATTCGTAAGAGGCGACTAATAGGTAGGAGTCGAGAGGTGAAGAATGTATGTGTGTGTGCGTGTGTGTGTGTTTGTGTGTGTGTGAGTGTATGTGTGTGTTCGTGTGTGGGTGCGTGTGTGAGTATGTGTGTATGTATGTGTGTGTGTATCCCTTCGGCTCGCAGAGATAAGAATACGTCCGTGGCAGGAAGGCCATGCTTGCTGTAAGGAGCGACTAATGGGTAGGAGTCTAGAGGTAAAGCGTGCATGTGTGTGTGTGTGTATGTGTGCAAGTGTGTGTGTGTGTCCGTTCGGCTCGCAGAGATAGGTATACGTACGTGGCAAGAAGGCCCTGCCTGTCTTAAAAGGCGACTAATGGATAGGAGTCGAGAGGTGGAGAGTGTGTGCGTGTGCGTGTGCGTGTGTGTGTACGTGTAAGTGTGTGTGTATGTTAGTGTTTCTGTTTGGCTTGCAGAGATAAGATTACGGCCGAGGCAAGAAGGCCCTGCCTCTTGTAATGGGCGACTAATAAGTAGGAGTCGAGAGGTGAAGAGTGTATGTGTGTGTGTGCGTGTGTGCGTGTGTGTGTGCGTGTGTGAGTATGTGTGTGTGTCCGTTCGGCTTGCAGAGATAAGAACGCGGCCAAGGCAAGAAGGCCCTGCCTGTCGTAAGAGGCGACTAATAGGTAGGAGTCGAGAGGTGAAGAATGTATGTGTGTGTGCGTGTGTGCGTGTTTGTGTGTGTGTGGGTGTATGTGTGTGTGCGTGTGTGCGTGCGTGTGTGCGTGTGTGAGTATGTGTGTGTGTTAGTTCGGCTTGCAGAAATAAGAACACGACCGAGGCAAGAAGGCCCTGCCTATCGTAAGAGGCGGCTAATAGGTAGGAGTCGAGAGGTGAAGAGTGTATGTGTGTGTGTGCGTGTGTGCGTGTGTGTGTGCGTGTGTGAGTATGTGTGTGTGTCCGTTCGGCTTGCAGAGATAAGAACACGGCCAAGGCAAGAAGGCCCTGCCTGTCGTAAGAGGCGACTAATAGGTAGGAGTCGAGAGGTGAAGAATGTATGTGTGTGTGCGTGTGTGCGTGTGTGTGTGCGTGTGTGAGTATGTGTGTGTGTCCGTTCGTCTTGCAGAGATAAGAACACAGCCGAGGCAAGAAGGCCCTGCCTGTCGTGAGAGTCGAGTAATAGGTATGTGTGTGAGTGTCAGTGTGTGTGTGTGTCCGGTCGGCTCGCAGAGATGAGAACACGGCCGTGGCAAGAAGGCACTGCCTGTCGTTAAGAGGCGACTAATGGGTAGGAGTCGATAGGTGAAGGGTGTATGTGTGTGTGGGTGTCCGTGTGTGCGTGTGTGTGCGTGTGTGTGTGTATGTGTGTGTGTCTGTTTGGCTTGCAGAGATAAGAATACGGCCAAGGCAAGAAGGCACTGCCTCTTGTAAAGGGCGACTAATAAGTAGGAGTCGAGAGGTGAAGAGTGTATGTGTGTATGCGTGTGTGCGTGTGTGTGCGTGTGTGTGCGTGTGTGAGTATGTGTGGGTGTTAGTTCGGCTTGCAGAGATAAGAGCACGACCGAGGCAAGAAAGCCCTGCCTATCGTAAGAGGCGATTAATAGGTAGGAGTCGAGAGGTGAAGAGTGTATGTGTGTGTGTGCGTGTGTGCCTGTGTGTGCGTGTGAGCGTGCGTGTGTGTGTGAGTGTGTGTGTGTCCGTTCGGCTTGCAGAGATAAGAATACGGCCGAGGCAAGAAGGCCCTGCCTGTCGTAAGTGGCGACTAATTGGTAGGAGTCGAGAGGTGAAGAGTGTATGTGTGTGTGCGTGTGTGCGTGTGTGTGCGTGTGTGCGTGCGTGTGTTTGTGAGTGTGTGTGTGTCCGTTCGGCTTGCAGAGATAAGAATACGGCCGAGGCAAGAAGGCCCTGCCTGTCGTAAGCGGCGACTAATGCGTAGGAGTCGAGAGGTGAAGATTGTATGTGTGTAAGTGCGTGTGTTTGTGTGTGTGCGTGTGTGAGTGTGTGTGTGTCCGGTCGGCTCGCAGAGATAAGAACACGGCCGTGGCAAGAAGGCCCTGCCTGTTGTAAGAGGCGGCTAATGGGTAGGAGTCGAGAGGTGAAGAGTGTATGTGTGTGTGAGTGTGCGGGTGTGTGCGTGTGTAAGTGTGTGTGTGTATTTGTGTGTGTGAGTGTGTGTGTGTCCAGTCGGCTCGCAGAGATAAGAACACGGCCGTGGCAAGAAGACCCTGCCTGTCGTGAGAGGCGACTAATGGGTAGGAGTCGAGAGGTGAAGAGTGTATGTGTGTGTGAGTGTGCGTGTGTGCGTGTGTGTGCGTGTGTGAGTGTGTGTGTATTTGTGTGTGTGAGTGTGTGTGTCTAGTTGGCCTGCAGAGATAAGAACACGGCCGTGGCAAGAAGGCCATGCCTGTCGTAAGAGGCGACTAATAAGTAGGAGTCGAGTGGTGAAGAGTGTATATGTGTGTGCGTATGTGCGTGTGTGTGCGTGTGAGAGTGTGTATGTGTGTGTGTGTGTCCGTTCGGCTTGCAGAGATAAGAGCACGACCGAGGCAAGAAGGCCCTGCCTATTCGTAAAAGGCGACTAATAGGTAGGAGTTGAGAGGTGAAGAATGTATGTGTGTGTGCGTGTGTGCGTGTTTGTGTGTGTGTGAATGTATGTGTGTGTGCGTGTGTGCGTGCGTGTGTGAGTATGTGTGTGTGTGTGTGTATGTGTGTATGTATGTGTGTGTGTGTATCCCTTCGGCTCGCAGAGATAAGAATACGTCCGTGGCAGGAAGGCCATGCTTGCTGTAAGAAGCGACTAATGGGTAGGAGTCGAGAGGTGAGGCGTGCATGTGTGTGTGTGTGTATGTGTGCAAGTGTGTGTGTGTGTGTGTCCGTTCGGCTCGCAGAGATAGGTATACGTCTGTGGCAAGAAGGCCCTGCCTGTTTTAAGAGGCGACTAATGGATAGGAATCGAGAGGTGGAGAATGTGTGCGTGTGCGTGTGTGCGTGTGTGCGTGTGTGCCTGTGTGCGTGTGTTTGTGTGTGCGTGTGTGTGTGTATCCGTTCGGCTTGCAGAGATAAGAACACGGCCGTGGCAAGAAGTCCCTGCCTGTCGTAAGAGGCGACTAATGGGTAGGAGTCGAGAGGTGAAGAGGGTACGTGAGGGTGTGCATGTGTGGGTGTGTGTGTGTTTGTGCGTGTGTAAGTCTGTGTGTATGTTTGTGTGTGTCCCTTCGGCTCGCAGAGATTAGAATACTGCAGAGTAATAAGTAGGAGTCGAGAGGTGAAGAGTGTATGTGTGTGTGTGCTTGTGTGCGTGTGTGTGTGCGTGTGTGAGTATGTGTGTGTGTTAGTTCGGCTTGCAGAAATAAGAACACGACCGAGGCAAGAAGGCCCTGCCTATCGTAAGAGGCGACTAATAGGTAGGAGTCGAGAGGTGAAAGTGTATGTTTGTGTGCTCATGTGAGTATGTGTGTGTGTCCGTTCGGCTTGCAGTGATAAGAACACGGCCAAGGCAAGAAGGCACTGCCTATCGTAAGAGGCGACTAATAGGTAGGAGTCGAGAGGTGAAGAATGTATGTGTGTGTGCGTGTGTGCGTGTTTGTGTGCGTGTTTGTGTGTGTGTGAGTGTATGTGTGTGTGCGTGTGTGCGTGCGTGAGTGTGTGTGTGTTTGTGAGTGTGTGTGTATGTGTGTGTGTCCCTTCGGCTTGCAGAGATAAGAACACGGCCGAGGCAAGAAGGTCCTGCCTGTCGTGAGAGACGACTAATAGGTACGAGTCGAGAGGTGAAGAATGTATGTGTGTGTGCGTATGTGCGTGTTTGTGTGTGTGTGAGTGTATGTGTGTGTGCGTGTGTGCGTGCGTGTGTGCGTGTGTGTGTGTGAGTGTGTGTGTGTATGTGTGTGTCCGTTCGGCTTGCAGAGATAAGAACACGGCCGTGGCAAGAAGTACCTGCCTGTCGAAAGAGGAGAATAATGGGTAGGAGTCGAGAGGTAAAGAGTGTGTGCGTGTGTGTGTGTGTGCGTGTGTGAGTGGGCGTGTGTGTGTGTGTGTCCGTTCGGCTTGCAGAGATAAGAACACGGCCGTGGCAAAAAGTCCCTGCCTGTCGTAAGAGGGGAATAATGAGTAGGAGTCGAGAGGTGAAGAGTGTATGTGTGTGGGTGCGTGTGTGCGTGTGTGTGTGCATGTGTGAGTATGTGTGTGTGTCCGTTCGGCTTGCAGAGATAAGAACACGGCCGAGGCAAGAAGGCCCTGCCTGTCGTGAGAGACGACTAATAGGTAGGAGTCGAGAGGTGAAGAATGTATGTGTGTGTGCGTATGTGCGTGTTTGTGTGTGTGTGTGAGTGTATGTGTGTGTGCGTGTGTGCGTGCGTGTGTGCGTGTGTGTGTGTGAGTGTGTGTGTGTATGTGTGTGTCCGTTCGGCTTGCAGAGATAAAAACACGGCCGTGGCAAGAAGTACCTGCCTGTCGTAAGAGGAGAATAATGGGTAGGAGTCGAGAGGTGAAGAGTGTGTGCGTGTGCGTGTGCGTGTGCGTGTGTGTGTGTGTGCGTGTGTGTGTGTGTCCGTTCTGCTTGCAGAGATAAGAACACGGCGGTGGCGAAAATCCATGCCTGTCGTAAGAGGGGAATAATGGGTAGGAGTCGAGAGGTGAAGAGAGTATGTGTGTGTGTGTGCGTGTGTGCGTACGTGTGTGCGTGTATGCGTGTGTGTGTGTGAGTGTGTGTGTGTCCGTTCGGCTCGCAGAGATAAGAACACGGCCGTGGCAAGAAGTCCCTGCCTGTCGTAAGAGGCGACTAATGAATAGGAGTCGAGAGGTGAAGAGTGTATGTGTCTTTGTGTGTGTGCGTGTGTTTGTGCGTGTGTAACTATGTGTGTGTATGTGTGTGTGTGTGTCCGTTTGGCTTGCAGAGATAAGAATACGGCTGAGGCAAGAAGGCCCTGCCTGTCTTAAGAGGCGACTAATGGATATTAGTCGAGAGATGGAGAGTGTGTGCGTGTGCGTGTACGTGTGCGTGTGTGCGTGTGTGCCTGTGTGCGTGTGTTTGTGTGTACGTGTGTGTGTGTGTCCGTTCGGCTTGCAGAGATAAGAACACGGCCGTGGCAAGAAGTCCCTGCCTGTCGTTAGAGGCGACTAATGGGTAAGAGTCGAGAGGTGAAGAGTGTATTTGTGTGTGTGCGTGTGTGCGTGCGTGTGTGTGTGAGTGTGTATGTGTCCGTTCGGCTTGCAGAGATAAGAATACGGCCGAGGCAAGAAGGCCCTGCCTGTCGTAAGTGGCGACTAATTGGTAGGAGTCGAGAGGTGAAAAGTGTTTTTGTGTGTGTGCGTGTGTGTGCGTGTGTGTGCGTGTGTGCGTGCTTGTGTGTGTGAGTGTGTATGTGTCCGTTCGGCTTGCAGAGATAAAAATACAGCCAAGGCAAGAAGGCCCTGCCTGTCGTAAGTGGCGACTAATTGGTAGGAGTCGAGAGGTGAAGAGTGTATGTGTGTGTGTGTGCGTGTGTGGGTGTGTGTGTGTTTGTGCGTGTGTAAGTGTGTGTGTGTGTATGTATGTGTGTGTCCATTCGGCTCGCAGAGATTAGAATACGGCCGAGGCAAGAAGGCCCTGCCTGTCGTAAGTGGCGACTAATTGGTAGGAGTCGAGAGGTGAAAAGTGTTTTTGTGTGTGTGCGTGTGTGTGCGTGTGTGTGCGTGTGTGCGTGCTTGTGTGTGTGAGTGTGTATGTGTCCTTTCGGCTTGCAGAGATAAGAATACGGCCAAGGCAAGAATGCCCTGCCTGTCGTAAGTGGCGACTAATTGGTAGGAGTCGAGAGGTGAAGAGTGTATGTGTGTGTGTGCGTGTGTGCGTGTGTGTGTGCGTGTGTGAATGTGTGTGTCCGGTCGGCTCGCAGTGATAAGGACACGTGTGTGCCAAGAAGGCCCTGCCTGTCGTAAGCGGCGACTACTGCGTAGGAGTCGAGAGGTGAAGAGTGTATATGTGTAAGTGCGTGTGAGCGTGTGTGTGCGTGTGTAAGTGTGTGTGTGTGTGTCCGGTCGGCTCTCAGAGATAAGAACACGGCCGTGGCAAGAAGGCCCTGCCTGTCGTAAGAGGCGACTAATGGGTAGGAGTCGAGAGGTAAAGAGTGTATGTGTGTGTGAGTGTGCGTGTGTGTGCGTGTGTGAATGTGTGTGTGTATTTGTGTGTGTGAGTGTGTGTGTGTCCAGTCGGCTCGCAGAGATAAGAACACGGCCGTGGCAAGAAGGCCCTGCCTGTCGTAAGAGGCGACTAATGGGTAGGAGTCGAGAGGTGAAGAGTGTATTTGTGTGTAAGTGTGCGTGTGTGCGTGTGTGTGCGTGTGTGTGTGTATTTGTGTGTGTGAGTGTGTGTCCAGTCGGCTCGCAGAGATAAGAACACGGCCGTGGCAAGAAGGCCCTGCCTGTCGTAAGAGGCGACTAATGGGTACGAGTCGAGTGGTGAAGAGTGTGTGCGTATGTGCGTATGTGTGCGTGTGAGAGTGCGTGTGTTTGTGTGTGCGTGTGTGTGTGTGTCCGTTCCGCTTGCAGAGATAAGAATACAACCGAGGCAAGAAGGCCCTGCCTCTTGTAAGGGGCGACTAATAAGTAGGAGTCGAGAGGTGAAGAGTGTATGTGTGTATGAGTGTGTGCGTGTGTGTGCGTGTGTGAGTATGTGTGTGTGTTAGTTCGGCTTGCAGAGATAAGAGCACGACCGAGGCAAGAAGGCCCTGCCTATCGTAAGAGGCGACTAATAGGTAGGAGTCGAGAGGTGAAGAGTGTATGTGTGTGTGGGTGTGTGCGTGTGTGTGTGCGTGTGTAAGTGTATGTGTGTGCGTGTGTGCGTGCGTGTGTGCGTGTGTGTGTGTGCGTGTGTGCGTGCGTGTTTGCGCGTGTGTGTGTGTTTGTGAGTGTGTGTGTGTGTATGTGTGTGTGTGTCCCTTCGGCTCGCAGAGATAAGAAAACAGCCGCGGCAAGAAGGCCATGC
>NW_027311888.1:1780000-1805000 GCF_040954645.1 Diabrotica undecimpunctata | reverse complement strand
CTGTCGTAAGAGACGACTAATGGGTAGGAGTCGAGAGGTAAAGAGTGTATGTGTGTGTGTGCGTGTGTTCGTGTGTAAGTGTGTGTGTGTGTCCGTTCGGCTCGCAGAGATAAGAATACGGCCGTGGCAAGAAGGCCCTGCCTGTCGTAGGAGGCGACTAATGGGTAGGAGTCGAAAGGTGAAGAGTGTGTGTGTGTGTGTGTGCGTGTGTGTGTGTGTGTGAGTGTGTGTGTGTGTGTGCGTGTGTGAGTGTGTGTGTATGTATGTGTGTCCGTTCGGCCTGCAGAGATAAGAATACAGCCGAGGCAAGAAGGCCCTGCCTGTCGTAAGGGGCGAGTAATAGGTAGGAGTCGATAGGTGAAGAGTGTATGTGTGTGTGTGTGCGTGTGTGCGTGTGTGCGTGTGTGTGCTTGTGTGAGTGTGTGTGTGTGTCCGGTCGTCTCGCAGAGATAAGAACACGGCCGTGGCAAAAAAGGCCCTGCCTGTCGAAAGAGGCGACTAATGGGTAGGAGTCGAGAGGTGAAGGGTGTATGTGTGTGTGTGCGTGTGTGCGTGTGTGTGATGTGTGAGTGTGTGTGTGTATCTGTGTGTGTGAGTGTGTGTGTGTCCAGTAGGCTCGCAGAGATAAGAACACGGCCGTGGCAAGAAGGCCCTGCCTGTCGTAAGAGGCGACTAATGGGTAGGAGTCGAGTGGTGAAGAGTGTATATGTGTGTGTGTGCGTGTGTGCGTGTGTGTGCGTGTGTGAGTGTGTTAGTATGTTTGTGTGTCCGTTTGGATTGCAGAGATAAGAATACGGCCAAGGCAAGAAGACCCTGCCTTTTGTAAGGGGCGACTAATAGGTAGGAGACGAGAGGTGAAGAGTGTATGTGTGTATGCGTGTGTGCGTGTGTGTGTGCGTGTGTGAGTATGTGTATGTGTCCGTTTGGCTTGCAGAGATAAGAATACGGCCGAGGCAAGAAGGCCCTGCCTCTTGTAAGGGGCGACTAATAGGTAGGAGTCGAGAGGTGAAGAGTGTATGTGTGTGTGCGTGTGTGTGTGTGAGTGTATGTGTGTGTGCGTGTGTGTTCGTGTGTGTGTGTTTGTGTGAGTGTGTGTGTGTGTATGTTTGTGTGTGTGTCCCTTCGGCTCGCAGAGATAAGAAAACAGCGGTGGCAAGAAGGACATGCCTGTCGTAAGGGGCGACTAATGGGTAGGAGTCGAGAGGTGAAAAGTGTATGTGTGTGTGTATGCGTGTGTAAGTGTGTGCGTGTGTGAGTGTGTGTGTGCGTGTGTGAGTGTGTGTGTGTCCGGTCGGCTCGCAGAGATAAGAACACGTCCGTGCCAAGAAAGCCCTGCCTGTCGTAAGCGGTGACTAATGGGTAGAAGTCGAGAGGTGAAGAGTGTATGTGTGTGTGTGTGTGCGTGTGCGTGTGTGCTTGTGTGTGCTTGTGTGGGTGTGTGTGTGTGTGTGTCCGGTCGTCTCGCAGAGATAAGAACACGGCCGTGGCAAGAAGGCCCTGCCTGTCGTAAGAGGCGACTAATGGGCAGGAGTCGAGAGGTGAAGAGTGTATGTGTGTGTTTGCGTGTGTGCGTGTGTGTGCGTGTGTGACTGTGTGTGTGTATTTGTGTGTGTGAGTGTGTGTGTTCAGTAGGCTCGCAGAGATAAGAACACGGCCGTGGCAAGAAGGCCCTGCCTGTCGTAAGAGGCGACTAATGGGTAGGAGTCGAGTGGTGAAGAGTGTATATGTGTGTGTGCGTGTGTGCGTGTGTGTGCGTGTGTGAGTGTGTGTGTATGTTTGTGTGTCCGTTTGGATTGCAGAGATAAGAATACGGACAAGACAAGAAGACCCTGCCTTTTGTAAGGGGCGACTAATAGGGTGGAGACGAGAGGTGAAGAGTGTATGTGTGTATGCGTGTGTGCGTGTGTGTGTGCGTGTGTGAGTATGTGTGTGTGTCCGTTTGGCTTGCAGAGATAAGAATACGGTCGAGGCAAGAAGGCCCTGCCTCTTGTAAGGGGCGACTAATAGGTAGGAGTCGAGAGGTAAAGAGTGTATGTGTGTGTGCGTGTGTGTGTGAGTGTATGTGTGTGTGCGAGTGTGTTCGTGTGTGTGTGTGTGTGTGAGTGTGTGTGTGTGTATGTTTGTGTGTGTGTCCCTTCGGCTCGCAGAGATAAGAAAACAGCGGTGGCAAGAAGGACATGCCTGTCGTAAGGGGCGACTAATGGTTAGGAGTCGAGAGGTGAAGAGTGTATGTGTGCGTGCGTGTGCGCGTGTGTGTGTGAGTGTGTGTGTATGTGTATGTGTGTCCCTTCGGCTCGCAAAAATAAGAAATCGGCGGTTTCAAGAAGGCCATGCCTGTCGTAAGAGGTGACTAATGGGTAGGAGTCGAGAGCTGAAAAGTGTATGTGTGTGTGTGTATGCGTGTGTAAGTGTGTGCGTGTGTGCGTGCGTGTGTGAGTGTGTGTGTGTGTATGTGTGTGTGTATGTGTGTGTCCCTTCGGCTCGAAGAGATAAGAAAACAGCGGTGGCAAGAAGGCCATGCCTGTCGTAATGGGCGACTAATGGGTAGGAGTCGAGAGGTGAAGAATGTGTGCGTGCGTTTGTGTGAGTGTGTGTGTGTATGTGTGTGTGTCCCTTCGTCTCGCAGAGATAAGAAAACAGCGGTGGCAAGAAGGCCATGCTTGTCGTAAGAGGCGACTAATGGGTAGAAGTCGAGAGGTGAAGAGTGTAATTGTGTGTGTGTGTGCGCGTGTGTGTGTGCGTGTGTGCGTGCTTGTGTGTGTGAGTGTGTGTGTCCGTTCAGCTTGCAGAGATAAGAATACGGCAGGGGCAAGAAGGCCCTGCCTGTCGTTAGTGGCGACTACTGGGTAGGAGTCGAGAGGTGAAGAGTGTATGTGTGTGTGTGTGCGTGTGTGAGTGTGTGTGTATGTGTGTGTGTGTGTGTGTGTGTCTCTTCGGCTCACAGAGATAAGACTACGGCCGAGGAAAGAAGGCCCTGCCTGACGTAAGAGGCGACTAATGGGTAGGAGTCGAGAGGTGAAGAGTGTATGTGTGTGTGTGTGTGTGCGTGTGTGTTTGCGTGTGTGAGTATGTGTGTGTATGTGTGTGTGTCCGTTAGGCTTGCAGAGATAAGAATACGGCCGAGGCAAGAAGGCCCTGCCTCTTGTAAGGGGCGACTAATAGGTAGGAGTCGAGGGGTGAAGAGTGTATGTGTGTGTGAGTGTGTGTGTGCGTGTGTGAGTATGTGTGTGTGTCCGTTCGGCTTGCAGAGATAAGAACACGGCCGAGGAAAGAATGCCCTGCCTGACGTAAGAGGCGACTAATGGGTAGGAGTCGAGAGGTGAAGAGTGTATGTGTGTGTGTGCGTGTGTGAGTGTGTGTGTGTGTCCGTTCGGCTCGCAGAGATAAGAATACAGCCGAGGCAAGAAGGCCCTGCCTGTCGTAAGGTGCGAGTAATAGGTAGGAGTCGAGAGGTGAATGGTGTAGGTGTGTGTGTGTGAGTGTGTATGTGTGTCTGTATGGCTCGCAAAGATAAGAACACGGCCGTGGCAAAAAGGCCCTGCCTGTCGAAAGAGGCGACTAATGGGTAGGAGTGGAGAGGTGAAGAGTGTATGTGTGTGTGTGCGTGTGTGCGTGTGTTAGTGTGTGTGTGTCCGTTCGGCTCGCAGAGATAAGAATACGGCCGTGGCAAGAAGGCCCTGCCTGTCGTAAGAGACGACTAATGGGTAGGAGTCGAGAGGTGAAGAGTGTATGTGTGTGTGTGCGTGTGTGCGTGTGTGAGTGTGTGTGTGTGTCCGTTCGGCTCGCAGAGATAAGAATACGGCCGTGGCAAGAAGGCCCTGCCTGTCGTAAGAGACGACTAATGGGTAGGAGTCGAGAGGTGAAGAGTGTATGTGTGTGTGTGCGTGTGTGCGTGTGTGAGTGTGTGTGTGTGTCCGTTCGGCTCGCAGAGATAAGAATACGGCCGTGGCAAGAAGGCCCTGCCTGTCGTAAGAGGCGACTAATGGGTAGGAGTCGAAAGGTGAAGAGTGTATGTGTGTGTGTGTGCGTGTGTGTGTGTGTGTGTGTGAGTGTGTGTGTGTGTGCGTGTGTGAGTGTGTGTGTGTATGTATGTGTGTCCGTTCGGCCTGCAGAGATAAGAATACAGCCGAGGCAAGAAGGCCCTGCCTGTCGTAAGGGGCGAGTAATAGGTAGGAGTCGAGAGGTGAAGAGTGTTTGTGTGTGTGTGCGTGTGTGTGCTTGTGTGAGTGTGTGTGTGTGTGTGTCCGGTCGTCTCGCAGAGATAAGAACACGGCGGTGGCAAAAAAGGCCCTGCCTGTCGAAAGAGGCGACTAATGGGTAGGAGTCGAGAGGTGAAGAGTGTATGTGTGTGTGTGTGCGTGTGTGCGTGTGTGTGCGTGTGAGTGTGTGTGTATGTTTGTGTGTCCGTTTGGATTGCAGAGATAAGAATACGGCCAAGGCAAGAAGACCCTGCCTTTTGTAAGGGGCGACTAATAGGTAGGAGACGAGAGGTGAAGAGTGTATGTGTGTATGCGTGTGTGCGTTTGTGTGTGCGTGTGTGAGTATGTGTGTGTGTCCGTTTGGCTTGCAGAGATAAGAATACGGCCGAGGCAAGAAGGCCCTGCCTCTTGTAAGGGGCGACTAATAGGTAGGAGTCGAGAGGTGAAGAGTGTATGTGTGTGTGCGTGTGTGTGTGTGAGTGTATGTGTGTGTGCGTGTGTGTTCGTGTGTGTGTGTGTGTAAGTGTGTGTGTGTATGTTTGTGTGTGTGTCCCTTCGGCTCGCAGAGATAAGAAAACAGCGGTGGCAAGAAGGACATGCCTGTCGTAAGGGGCGACTAATGGGTAGGAGTCGAGAAGTGAAGAGTGTATGTGTGCGTGCGTGTGTGCGTGTGTGTGTGAGTGTGTGTGTATGTGTATGTGTGTCCCTTCGGCTCGCAGAGATAAGAAATCAGCGGTTTCAAGAAGGCCATGCCTGTCGTAAGAGGTGACTAATGGGTAGGAGTCGAGAGGTGAAAAGTGTATGTGTGTGTGTGTGTGTATGCGTGTGTAAGTGTGTGCGTGTGTGCGTGCGTGTGTGAGTGTGTGTGTGTATGTGTGTGTGTGAGTGTGTGTGTCCGGTTGGCTCGCAGAGATAAGAACACGGCCGTGGCAAAAAGGCCCTGCCTGTCGTAAGAGGTGACTAATGGGTAGGAGTCGAGAGGTGAAAAGTGTATGTGTGCGTGCGTGTGTGTGTGAGTGTGTGTGTATGTGTGTGTCCCTTCGGCTCGCAGAGATAAGAAAACAGCGGTGGCAAGAAGGCCATGCCTGTCGTAATGGGCGACTAATGGGTAGGAGTCGAGAGGTGAAGAATGTATGTGTGCGTGCGTTTGTGCGCGTGTGTGTGTGAGTGTGTGTGTGTATGTGTGTGTGTCCCTTCGTCTCGCAGAGATAAGAAAACAGCGGTGGCAAGAAGGCCATGCTTGTTGTAAGAGGCGACTAATGGGTAGAAGTCGAGAGGTGAAGAGTGTAATTGTGTGTGTGTGTGTGCGCGTGTGTGTGTGCGTGTGTGCGTGCTTGTGTGTGTGAGTGTGTGTGTCCGTTCAGCTTGCAGAGATAAGAATACGGCAGGGGCAAGAAGGCCCTGCCTGTCGTTAGTGGCGACTACTGGGTAGGAGTCGAGAGGTGAAGAGTGTATGTGTGTGTGTGTGTGTGTGTGTGTGTGTGTGTGTGTGTGTGTGTGTATGTGTGTGTGTGTGTGTGTCTTCGGCTCACAGAGATAAGACTACGGCCGAGGAAAGAAGGCCCTGCCTGACGTAAGAGGCGACTAATGGGTAGGAGTCGAGAGGTGAAGAGTGTATGTGTGTGTGTGTGTGTGTGCGTGTGTGTTTGCGTGTGTGCGTATGTGTGTGTATGTGTGTGTGTCCGTTAGGCTTGCAGAGATAAGAATACGGCCGAGGCAAGAAGGCCCTGCCTCTTGTAAGGGGCGACTAATAGGTAGGAGTCGAGGGGTGAAGAGTGTATGTGTGTGTGAGTGTGTGTGTGCGTGTGTGAGTATGTGTGTGTGTCCGTTCGGCTTGCAGAGATAAGAACACGGCCGAGGAAAGAATGCCCTGCCTGACGTAAGAGGCGACTAATGGGTAGGAGTCGAGAGGTGAAGAGTGTATGTGTGTGTGTGTGTGTGTGTGCGTGTGTGTTTGCGTGTGTGAGTGTGTGTGTGTATGTGTGTGTGTCCGTTAGGCTAGCAGAGATAAGAATACGGCCAAGGCAAGAAGGCCCTGCCTGTCTTAAGAGGCGACTAATGGATAGGAGTCGAGAGGTGGAAAGATTGTGCGTGTGCGTGTGCGTGTGTGTGTGCGTGTGTGTGTGAGTGTGTGTGTGTCCGTTCGGCTCGCAGAGAAGAACACGGCAGTGGCAAAAAGTCCCTGAATGTCCTAAGAGGCGACCAATGGGTAGGAGTCTAGAGGTGGAGCGTGTATGTGTGTGTGTGTGTGTGCGAGTGTGTGTGTGTGTCTGTTCGGCTCGCAGAGATAAGAATACGTCCGTGGCAAGAAGGCACTGCCTGTCGTAAGAGCAGAATAATGGGTAGGAGTCGAGAGGTGAAGAGTGTATGTGTGTGTGTTTGTGTGCGTGTGTGCGTGCGTGTGTGAGTGTGTGTGTGAGTGTGTGTGTGTCAGTGTGTGTGTGTGTCCGGTCGGCTCGCAGAGATATGAACACGGCCGTGGCAAGAAGGCTCTGCCTGTCGTAAGAGGAGAATAATGGCTAGGAGTCGAGAGGTAAAGAGTGTATGTGTGTGTGTGCGCGCGTGTGTGTATGTATGTGTATGTGTGTGTGTGTGCGTGTCTCTTCTGCTCGCAGAGGTACGAATACGGCCGTGGCAAGAAGGCCATGCTTGCTGTAAGGAGCAACTAATGGGTAGGAGTCGCGAGTTGAAGAGTGTACCTGTGTGTGAGTGTGTGTGTGTGTGCGTGTGTTAGTGTATGTGTGTGTGTGTCCGTTCGGCTCGCAGAGATAAGAATACGGCCGTGGCAAGAAGCCCTGCCTGTCGTTTAGAAGAGTTTAGGTGTGTGTGTGTGGTTGTGAGTGTGTATGTGTGTGTGTGTCTGTATGGCTCGCAGAGGTAAAAACACGGCCGTGGCAAAAAGGCCCTGCCTGTCGTAAGAGACGACTAATGGGTAGGAGTCGAGAGGTGAAGAGTGTATGTGTGTGTATGTGTGCGTGTGTGCGTGTGTGAGTGTGTGAGTGTGTCTGTATGGCTCGCAGAGGTAAAAACACGGCCGTGGCAAAAAAGCCCTGCCTGTCGTAAGAGGCGACTAATGGGTAGGAGTCGAGAGGTGAAGAGTGTATGTGTGTGTGTGTGTGTGTGCGTGTGTGTGTGAGTGTGTGTGTGTGTGCGTGTGTGAGTGTGTGTGTATGTATGTGTGTCCGTTCGGCCTGCAGAGATAAGAATACAGCCGAGGCAAGAAGGCCCTGCCTGTCGTAAGGTGCGAGTAATAGGTAGGAGTCGAGAGGTGAATGGTGTAGGTGTGTGTGTGTGAGTGTGTATGTGTGTCTGTATGGCTCGCAAAGATAAGAACACGGCCGTGGCAAAAAGGCCCTGCCTGTCGAAAGAGGCGACTAATGGGTAGGAGTGGAGAGGTGAAGAGTGTATGTGTGTGTGTGCGTGTGTGCGTGTGTGAGTGTGTGTGTGTGTCCGTTCGGCTCGCAGAGATAAGAATACGGCGGTGGCAAGAAGGTCCTGCCTGTCGTAAGAGACGACTAATGGGTAGGAGTCGAGAGGTGAAGAGTGTATGTGTGTGTGTGCGTGTGTGCGTGTGTGAGTGTGTGTGTGTGTCCGTTCGGCTTGCAGAGATAAGAATACGGCCGTGGCAAGAAGGCCCTGCCTGTCGTAAGAGGCGACTAATGGGTAGGAGTCGAAAGGTGAAGAGTGTATGTGTGTGTGTGTGTGCGTGTGTGTGTGTGTGTGTGTGAGTGTGTGTGTGTGTGCGTGTGTGAGTGTGTGTGTATGTATGTGTGTCCGTTCGGCCTGCAGAGATAAGAATACAGCCGAGGCAAGAAGGCCCTGCCTGTCGTAAGGGGCGAGTAATAGGTAGGAGTCGAGAGGTGAAGAGTGTATGTGTGTGTGTGCGTGTGTGCGTGTGTGTGCTTGTGTGAGTGTGTGTGTGTCCGGTCGTCTCGCAGAGATAAGAACACGGCGGTGGCAAAAAAGGCCCTGCCTGTCGAAAGAGGCGACTAATGGGTAGGAGTCGAGAGGTGAAGAGTGTATGTGTGTGTGTGTGCGTGTGTGCGTGTGTGTGCGTGTGAGTGTGTGTGTATGTTTGTGTGTCCGTTTGGATTGCAGAGATAAGAATACGGCCAAGGCAAGAAGACCCTGCCTTTTGTAAGGGGCGACTAATAGGTAGGAGACGAGAGGTGAAGAGTGTATGTGTGTATGCGTGTGTGCGTTTGTGTGTGCGTGTGTGAGTATGTGTGTGTGTCCGTTTGGCTTGCAGAGATAAGAATACGGCCGAGGCAAGAAGGCCCTGCCTCTTGTAAGGGGCGACTAATAGGTAGGAGTCGAGAGGTGAAGAGTGTATGTGTGTGTGCGTGTGTGTGTGTGAGTGTATGTGTGTGTGCGTGTGTGTTCGTGTGTGTGTGTGTGTGAGTGTGTGTGTGTATGTTTGTGTGTGTGTCCCTTCGGCTCGCAGAGATAAGAAAACAGCGGTGGCAAGAAGGACATGCCTGTCGTAAGGGGCGACTAATGGGTAGGAGTCGAGAAGTGAAGAGTGTATGTGTGCGTGCGTGTGTGCGTGTGTGTGTGAGTGTGTGTGTATGTGTATGTGTGTCCCTTCGGCTCGCAGAGATAAGAAATCAGCGGTTTCAAGAAGGCCATGCCTGTCGTAAGAGGTGACTAATGGGTAGGAGTCGAGAGGTGAAAAGTGTATGTGTGTGTGTGTGTATGCGTGTGTAAGTGTGTGCGTGTGTGCGTGCGTGTGTGAGTGTGTGTGTGTATGTGTGTGTGTGAGTGTGTGTGTCCGGTTGGCTCGCAGAGATAAGAACACGGCCGTGGCAAAAAGGCCCTGCCTGTCGTAAGAGGCGACTAATGGGTAGGAGTCGAGAGGTGAAAAGTGTATGTGTGCGTGCGTGTGTGTGTGAGTGTGTGTGTATGTGTGTGTCCCTTCGGCTCGCAGAGATAAGAAAACAGCGGTGGCAAGAAGGCCATGCCTGTCGTAATGGGCGACTAATGGGTAGGAGTCGAGAGGTGAAGAATGTATGTGTGCGTGCGTTTGTGCGCGTGTGTGTGTGAGTGTGTGTGTGTATTTGTGTGTGTGTCCCTTCGTCTCGCAGAGATAAGAAAACAGCGGTGGCAAGAAGGCCATGCTTGTCGTAAGAGGCGACTAATGGGTAGGAGTCGAGAGGTGAAGAGTGTAATTGTGTGTGTGTGTGTGCGTGTGTGCGTGCTTGTGTGTGTGATTGTGTGTGTCCGTTCAGCTTGCAGAGATAAGAATACGGCCGGGGCAAGAAGGCCTTGCCTGTCGTAAGTGGCGACTACTGGGTAGGAGTCGAAAGGTGAAGAGTGTATGTGTGTGTGTGTGTGCGTGTGTGTTTGCGTGTGTGAGTGTGTGTGTGTATGTGTGTGTGTCCGTTAGGCTTGCAGAGATAAGAATACGGCCAAGACAAGAAGGCCCTGCCTCTTGTAAGGGGCGACTAATGTGTAGGAATCGAGAGGTGAAGAGTGTACGTGTGTGTGTGTGTGTGCGTGTGTGTTTGCGTGTGTGAGTGTGTGTGTGTGTATGTGTGTGTGTCCGTTAGGCTTGCAGAGATAAGAATACGGCCGAGGCAAGAAGGCCCTGCCTCTTGTAAGGGGCGACTAATAGGTAGGAGTCGAGGGGTGAAGGGTGTATGTGTGTGTGCGTGGGTGTGTGCGTGTGTGAGTATGTGTGTGTGTCCGTTCGGCTTGCAGAGATAAGAACACGGCCGAGGAAAGAAGGCCCTACCTGACGTAAGAGGAGACTAATGGGTAGGAGTCGAGAGGTGAAGAGTGTATGTGTGTGTGTGTGTGTGTGTGCGTGTGTGTTTGCGTGTGTGAGTGTGTGTGTGTATGTGTGTGTGTCCGTTAGGCTAGCAGAGATAAGAATACGGCCAAGGCAAGAAGGCCCTGCCTCTTGTAAGGGGCGACTAATAGGTAGGAATCGAGAGGTGAAGAGTGTATGTGTGTGTGCGTGTGTGTGTGTGTGTGTGTGAGTGTATGTGTGTGTGCGTGTGTGCGTGCGTGTGTGTGTGTCTGTGAGTGTGTGTGTGTGTGTGTATGTGTGTCCCTTCGGCTCGCAGAGAAAAGAAAACAGCGGTGGCAAGAATGCCATGCCTGTCGTAAGAGGTGACTAATGGGTAGGAGTCGAGAGGTGAAGAGTGTATATGTGTGTGCGTGTGTGTGTGTTTGTGCGTATGTGAGTGTGTGTGTATGGGTGTGTGTGTCCGTTCGGCTTGCAGAGATAAGAATACGGCCGTGACAAGAAGGCCATGCTTGTTGTAGTTAGCGGCTAATGGGTAGAAGTCGAGAGGTGAAGAGTGTATGTGTGTGTGTGTGCGTGTGTGTTTGCGTGTGTGAGTGTGTGTGTATGTGTGTGTGTCCGTTAGGCTTGCAGAGATAAGAATACGGCTAAGGCAAGAAGGCCCTGCCTCTTGTAAGGGGCGACTAATGTGTAGGAATCGAGAGGTGAAGAGTGTATGTGTGTGTGCGTGTGTGCGTGTGTGTGTGTGTGTGTGTGAGTGTATGTGTGTGTGCGTGTGTGCGAGCGTGTGTGTGTCTGTGAGAGTGTGTGTGTGTATGTGTGTCCCTTCGGCTCGCAGAGAAAAGAAAACAGCGGTGGCAAGAATGCCATGCCTGTCGTAAGAGGTGACTAATGGGTAGGAGTCGAGAGGTGAAGAGTGTATGTGTGTGTGCGTGTGTGTGTGTGCGTGCGTGTGTGTGTGAGTGTGTGTATCCGTTCGGCTTGCAGAGATAAGAATACCGCCGGAGCAAGAAGGCCCTGCCTCTCGTAAGAGGCGACCAAAAGGGAGGAGTCGAGAGGTGAATAGTGTATGTGTGTGTGTGTGACTGTGTGTGTTTCCGCTCGGCTCGCAGAGATAAAAATACGGCCGTGGCAAGAAGGCCCTGCCTGTCTTAAGAGGCGACTAATGGATAGGAGTCGAGCGGTGGAAAGATTGTGCGTGTGCGTGTGTGCGTGTGTGTGTGCGTGTGTGTGTGAGTGTGTGTGTGTCCGTTCGGCTCGCAGAGAAGAACACGGCAGTGGCAAAAAGTCCCTGAATGTCGCAAGAGGCGACCAATGGGTAGGAGTCGAGAGGTGAAGAGTGTATGTGTGTGTGTATGTGTGTGTGTGCGCGCGTGTGTGTGTGTATGTGTATGTGTGTGTGTGTGTGTGTGTGCGTGTCTCTTCTGCTCGCAGAGGTACGAATACGGCCGTGGCAAGAAGGCCATGCTTGCTGTAAGGAGCAACTAATGGGTAGGAGTCGCGAGTTGAAAAGTGTACCTGTGTGTGAGTGTGTGTGTGTGTGCGTGTGTGAGTGTATGTGTGTGTGTCCGTTCGGCTTGCAGAGATAAGAATACAGCCGTGGCAAGAAGGCCCTGCCTGTCGTTTAGAAGAGTTTAGGTGTGTGTGTGTGTGTGGTTGTAAGTGTATGTGTGTGTGTCTGTATGGCTCGCAGAGGTAAAAACACGGCCGTGGCAAAAAGGCCCTGCCTGTCGTAAGAGACGACTAATGGGTAGGAGTCGAGAGGTGAAGAGTGTATGTGTGTGTGTGTGCGTGTGTGCGTGTGTGAGTGTGTGTGTGTGTGTCCGTTCGGCTCGCAGAGATAAGAATACGGCCGTGGCAAGAAGCCCTGCCTGTCGTTTAGAAGAGTTTAGGTGTGTGTGTGTGGTTGTGAGTGTGTGTGTGTGTGTGTCTGTATGGCTCGCAGAGGTAAAAACACGGCCGTGGCAAAAAGGCCCTGCCTGTCGTAAGAGACGACTAATGGGTAGGAGTCGAGAGGTGAAGAGTGTATGTGTGTGTATGTGTGCGTGTGTGCGTGTGTGAGTGTGTGTGTGTGTCTGTATGGCTCGCAGAGGTAAATACACGGCCGTGGCAAAAAAGCCCTGCCTGTCGTAAGAGGCGACTAATGGGTAGGAGTCGAGAGGTGAAGAGTGTATGTGTGTGTGTGTGTGTGTGCGTGTGTGTGTGAGTGTGTGTGTGTGTGCGTGTGTGAGTGTGTGTGTATGTATGTATGTCCGTTCGGCCTGCAGAGATAAGAATACAGCCGAGGCAAGAAGGCCCTGCCTGTAGTAAGGTGCGAGTAATAGGTAGGAGTCGAGAGGTGAAGAGTGTAGGTGTGTGTGTGTGAGTGTGTATGTGTGTCTGTATGGCTCGCAAAGATAAGAACACGGCCGTGGCAAAAAGGCCCTGCCTGTCGAAAGAGGCGACTAATGGGTAGGAGTAGAGAGGTGAAGAGTTTATGTGTGTGTCTCTGTGTGCATGTGTGTGTGCGTGTGTGAGTGTGTGTATGTATGTGTGTCCGTTCGGCTTGCAGAGATAAGAACACAGCCGAGGCAAGAAGGCCCTGCCTGTCGTAAGGGGCGAGTAATAGGTAAGAGTCGAGAGGTGAAGAGTTTAGGTGTGTGTGTGTGTGAGTGTGTGTGTGTGTGTGTCTGTATGGCTCGCAGAGATAAAAACACGGCCGTGGCAAAAAGGCCCTGTCTGTCGTAAGAGACGACTAATGGGTAGGAGTCGAGAGGTGAAGAGTGTATGTGTGTATGTGTGCGTGTGTGCGTGTGTGAGTGTGTGTGTGTGTCCGTTCGACTCGCAGAGATAAGAATACGGCCGTGGCAAGAAGGCCCTGCCTGTCGTAGGAGGCGACTAATGGGTAGGAGTCGAAAGGTGAAGAGTGTATGTGTGTGTGTATGTATGTGTGTCCGTTCGGCCTGCAGAGATAAGAATACAGCCGAGGCAAGAAGGCCCTGCCTGTCGTAAGGGGCGAGTAATAGGTAGGAGTCGAGAGGTGAAGAGTGTATGTGTGTGTGTGCGTGTGTGCGTGTGTGCGTGTGTGTGCTTGTGTAAGTGTGTGTGTGTGTCCGGTCGTCTCGCAAAGATAAGAACACGGCCGTGGCAAAAAAGGCCCTGCCTGTCGAAAGAGGCAACTAATGGGTAGGAGTCGAGAGGTGAAGAGTGTATGTGTGTGTGTGCGTGCGTGCGTGTGTGTGGTGTGTGAGTGTGTGTGTGTATCTGTGTGTGTGAGTGTGTGTGTGTCCAGTAGGCTTGCAGAGATAAGAACACGGCCGTGGCAAGAAGGCCCTGCCTGTCCTAAGAGGCGACTAATGGGTAGGAGTCGAGTGGTGAAGAGTGTATATGTGTGTGTGTGCGTGTGTCCGTGTGTGTGCGTGTGTGAGTGTGTGTGTATGTTTGTGTGTCCGTTTGGCTTGCAGAGATAAGAATACGGCCGAGGCAAGAAGGCCCTGCCTCTTGTAAGGGGCGACTAATAGGTAGGAGTCGAGAGGTGAAGAGTGTATGTGTGTGTGCGTGTGTGTGTGTGAGTGTGCGTGTGTGAGTATGTGTGTGTGTCCGTTTGGCTTGCAGAGATAAGAATACGGCCGAGGCAAGAAGGCCCTGCCTCTTGTAAGGGGCGACTAATAGGTAGGAGTCGAGTGGTGAAGAGTGTATATGTGTGTGTATGTGCGTGTGTGCGTGTGTGTGCGTGTGTGAGTGTGTGTGTATGTTTGTGTGTCCGTTTGGCTTGCAGAGATAAGAATACGGCCAAGGCAAGAAGACCCTGCCTTTTGCAAGGGGCGACTAATAGGTAGGAGACGAGAGGTGAAGAGTGTATGTGTGTATGCGTGTGTGCGTCTGTGTGTGCGTGTGTGAGTATGTGTGTGTGTCCGTTTGGCTTGCAGAGATAAGAATACGGCAGAGGCAAGAAGGGCCTGCCTCTTGTAAGGGGCGACTAATAGGTAGGAGTCGAGAGGTGAAGAGTGTATGTGTGTGTGCGTGTGTGTGTGTGAGTGTATGTGTGTGTGCGTGTGTGTTCGTGTGTGTGTGTGTGTGAGTGTGTGTGTGTGTATGTTTGTGTGTGTGTCCCTTCGGCTCGCATAGATAAGAAAACAGCGGTGGCAAGAAGGACATGCCTGTCGTAAGAGGTGACTAATGGGTAGGAGTCGAGAGGTGAAAAGTGTATGTGTGTGTGTGTGTGTCTATGAGTGTGTAAGTGTGTGCGTGTGTGCGTGCGTGTGTGTGTGTGAGTGTGTGTGTCCGGTTGGCTCGCAGAGATAAGAACACGGCCGTGGCAAGAAGGCCCTGCCTGTCGTAAGAGGCGACTAATGGGTAGGAGTCGAGAGGTGAAAAGTGTATGTGTGCGTGCGTGTGTGTGTGTGAGTGTGTGTGTATGTGTGTGTCCCTTCGGCTCGCAGAGATAAGAAAACAGCGGTGGCAAGAAGGCCATGCCTGTCGTAATGGGCGACTAATGGGTAGGAGTCGAGAGGTGAAGAATGTATGTGTGCGTGCGTTTGTGCGCGTGTGTGTGTGAGTGTGTGTGTGTATGTGTGTGTGTGTGTCCCTTCGTCTCGCAGAGATAAGAAAACAGCGGTGGCAAGAAGGCCATGCTTGTCGTAAGAGGCGACTAATGGGTAGGAGTCGAGAGGTGAAGAGTGTAATTGTGTGTGTGTGTGCGCGTGTGTGTGTGCGTGTGTGCGTGCTTGTGTGTGTGATTGTGTGTGTCCGTTCAGCTTGCAGAGATAAGAATACGGCCGGGGCAAGAAGGCCCTGCCTGTCGTAAGTGGCGACTACTGGGTAGGAGTCGAAAGGTGAAGAGTGTATGTGTGTGTGTGTGTGTGTGCGTGTGTGTTTGCGTGTGTGAGTGTGTGTGTGTATGTGTGTGTGTCCGTTAGGCTTGCAGAGATAAGAATACGGCCAAGGCAAGAAGGCCCTGCCTCTTGTAAGGGGCGACTAATGTGTAGGAATCGAGAGGTGAAGAGCGTATGTGTGTGTGTGTGTGCGTGTGTGTTTGCGTGTGTGAGTGTGTGTGTGTGTGTGTGTGTATGTGTGTGTGTCCGCTAGGCTTGCAGAGATAAGAATACGGCCGAGGCAAGAAGGCCCTGCCTCTTGTAAGGGGCGACTAATAGGTAAGAGTCGAGGGGTGAAGAGTGTATGTGTGTGTGCGTGTGTGTGTGCGTGTGTGAGTATGTGTGTGTGTCCGTTCGGCTTGCAGAGATAAGAACACGGCCGAGGAAAGAAGGCCCTGCCTGACGTAAGAGGCGACTAATGGGTAGGAGTCGAGAGGTGAAGAGTGTATGTGTGTGTGTGTGCGTGTGTGTTTGCGTGTGTGAGTGTGTGTGTGTATGTGTGTGTGTCCGTTAGGCTTGCAGAGATAAGAATACGGCCAAGGCAAGAAGGCCCTGCCTCTTGTAAGGGGCGACTAATAGGTAGGAATCGAGAGGTGAAGAGTGCATGTGTGTGTGCGTGTGTGCGTGATTGTGTGTGTGTGTAAGTGTATTAGTGTGTGCGTGTGTTAGTGCGTGTGTGTGTGTCTGTGAGTGTGTGTGTGTGTATGTGTGTCCCTTTGGCTCGCAGAGAAAAGAAAACAGCGGTGGCAAGAATGCCATGCCTGTCGTAAGAGGTGACTAATGGGTAGGAGTCGAGAGGTGAAGAGTGTATGTGTGTGCGTGTGTGTGTGTTCGTGCGTTTGTAAGTGTGTGTGTATGTATGTAAGTGTCCGTTCGGCTCGCAGAGATTAGAATACGGTCGAGGCAAGAAGGACATGCCTCTCGTAAAAGGCGACTAATGGGTAGGAGTCGAGAGGTGAAGAGTGTATGTGTGTGTGCGTGTGTGTGTGTTTGTGCGAATGTGAGTGTGTGTGTATGGGTGTGTGTGTCCGCTCGGCTCGCAGAGATAAAAATACGGCCGTGGCAAGAATGCCCTGCCTGTCTTAAGAGGCGACAAATGGATAGGAGTCGAGAGGTGGAAAGTGTGTGCGTGTGCGTGTGTGCGTGTGTGTGTGCTTGTGTGTGTGTCCGTTCGGCTCGCAGAGATAAGAACACGGCCGTGGCAAAAAGTCAATGAATGTCGTAAGAGGCGACTAATGGGTAGGAGTCGAGAGGTGAAGCGTGTATGTGTGTGTGTGTGTGCGAGTGTGTGTGTGTCCGTTCGGCTCGCAGAGATAAGAATACGTCCGTGGCAAGAAGGCCCTGCCTGTCGTAAGAGCAGAATAATGGGTAGGAGTCGAGAGGTGAAGAGTGTATGTGTGTGTGTTTGTGTGCGTGTGTGCGTGCGTGTGTGAGTGTGTGTGTGAGTGTGTGTTTGTCAGTGTGTGTGTGTGTCCAGTCGGCTCGCAGAGATATGAACACGGCCGTGGCAAGAAGGCTCTGCCTGTCGTAAGAGGAGAATAATGGGTAGGAGTCGAGAGGTGAAGAGTGTATGTGTGTGTGTGCGCGCGCGTGTGTGTGTATGTGTATGTGTGTGTGTGTGCGTGTCTCTTCTGCTCGCAGAGGTACGAATACGGCCGTGGCAAGAAGGCCATGCCTGCTGTAAGGAGCAACTAATGGGTAGGAATCGCGAGTTGAAGAGTGTACCTGTGTGTGAGTGTGTGTGTGTGTGCGTGTGTGAGTGTATGTGTGTGTGTGTCCGTTCGACTTGCAGAGATAAGAATACAGCCGTGGCAAGAAGGCCCTGCCTGTCGTTTAGAAGAGTTTAGGTGTGTGTGTGGTTGTGAGTGTGTGTGTGTGTGTGTGTGTATGGCTCGCAGAGGTAAAAACACGGCCGTGGCAAAAAGGCCCTGCCTGTCGTAAGAGACGACTAATGGGTAGGAGTCGAGAGGTGAAGCGTGTATGTGTGTGTGTGTGCAAGTGTGTGTGTGTGTCCGTTCGGCTCGCAGGGATAGGAATACGTCTGTGGCAAGAAGGCCCTGCCTGTCTTAAAAGGCGACTAATGGATAGGAGTCGAGAGGTGGAGAGTTTGTGCGTGTATGCCTATGTGCGTGTGTTTGTGTGTGCGTGTGTGTGTGTCCGTTCGGCTTGCAGAGATAAGAACACCGCCTTGGCAAGAAGGCCCTGCTTGTCGTAAGAGGCGACTAATGGGTAGGAGTCGAGAGGTGAAGAGTGTATGTGTGTGTGAGTGTGCGTGTGTGCGTGTGTGTGCGTGTGTGAGTGTGTGTGTGTATTTGTGTGTGTGAGTGTGTGTGTCCAGTCGGCTCGCAGAGATAAGAACACGTCCGTGCCAAGAAGGCCCTGCCTGTCGTAAGCGGTGACTAATGGGTAGAAGTCGAGAGGTGAAGAGTGTATGTGTGTGTGTGTGCGTGTGTGCGTGTGTGTGCTTGTGTGAGAGTGTGTGTGTCCGGTCGTCTCGCAGAGATAAGAACACGTCCGTGCCAAGAAGGCCCTGCCTGTCGTAAGCGGTGACTAATGGGTAGAAGTCGAGAGGTGAAGAGTGTATGTGTATGTGTGTGCGTGTGTGCGTGTGTGTGCTTGTGTGAGAGTGTGTGTGTCCGGTCGTCTCGCAGAGATAAGAACACGTCCGTGCCAAGAAGGCCCTGCCTGTCGTAAGCGGTGACTAATGGGTAGAAGTCGAGAGGTGAAGAGTGTATGTGTATGTGTGTGCGTGTGTGCGTGTGTGTGCGTGTGTGAGTGTGTGTGTATTTGTGTGTGTGAGTGTGTGTGTCCAGTCGGCTCGCAGAGATAAGAACACGTCCGTGCCAAGAAGGCCCTGCCTGTCGTAAGCGGTGACTAATGGGTAGAAGTCGAGAGGTGAAGAGTGTATGTGTGTGTGTGTGCGTGTGTGCGTGTGTGTGCTTGTGTGAGTGTGTGTGTGTGTCCGGTCGTCTCACAGAGATATTAAAACAGCCGTGGCAAGAAGGCTATGCCAGTCTTAAGGGGCGACTAATGGGTAGGAGTCGAGAGGTGAAGAGTGTATGTGTGCGTGCGTGTGTGTGTGAATGTGTGTATGTATGTGTGTGTATGTGTGTATGTCCCTTCTGCTCGCAGAGATAAAAATACAGCCGTGACAAGAAGGCCATGCCTGTCGTAAGAGGCGACTAATGGGTAGGAGTCGAGAGGTGAAGATTGTGTGTGTGTGTGCGTGTGTGCGTGTGTGTGTGAGTATGTGTGTGTGTATGTGTGTGTGTATACCTTTGGCTCGCAGAGATAAGAATACGTCCGTGGCAAGAAGGCCATGCTTGCTGTAAGGAGCGACTAATTGGTAGGAGTCGAGAGGTGAAGCGTGTATGTGTGTGTGTGTGTGTGTGTGTGCGTGTGTGTGTGCGTGTGTGCGTGTATGCCTGTGAGCGTGTGTTTGTGTGTGCGTGTGTGTGTGTGTCCGTTCGGCTTGCAGAGATAAGAACACGTCCGTGCCAAGAAAGCCCTGCCTGTCGTAAGCGGTGACTAATGGGTAGAAGTCGAGAGGTGAAGAGTGTATGTGTGTGTGTGTGCGTCTGCGTGTGTGCGTGTGTGTGCTTGTGTGAGTGTGTGTGTGTGTCCGGTCGTCTCGCAGAGATAAGAACACGGCCGTGGCAAGAAGGCCCTGCCTGTCGTAAGAGGCGACTAATGGGTAGGAGTCGAGAGGTGAAGAGTGTATGTGTGTGTTTGCATGTGTGCGTGTGTGTGCGTGTGTGAGTGTGTGTGTGTATTTGTGTGTGTGAGTGTGTGTGTCCAGTCGGCTCGCAGAGATAAGAACACGGCCGTGGCAAGAGGGCCCTGCCTGTCGTAAGAGGCGTGTGCGTGTGTGTGCGTGTGTAAGTGTGTGTGTATGTGTGTGTGTCTGTTTGGCTTGCAGAGATAAGAATACAGCCAAGGCAAGAAGGCCCTGCCTCTTGTATGGGGCGACTAATAGGTAGGAGTCGAGAGGTGAATAGTGTATGTATGTGTGCGTGTGTAGGTGTGTGTGTGTGTTTGTGCGTGTGTAAGTGTGTGTGTATGTATGTGTGTGTCCATTCGGCTCGCAAAAATTAGAATACGGCCGTGGCAAGAAGACCCTGCCTGTCGTGAGAGGCGACTAATGGGTAGGAGTCGAGAGGTGAAGAGTGTATGTGTGTGTGAGTGTGCGTGTGTGCGTGTGTGTGCGTGTGTGAGTGTGTGTGTATTTGTGTGTGTGAGTGTGTGTGTCTAGTTGGCCTGCAGAGATAAGAACACGGCCGTGGCAAGAAGGCCATGCCTGTCGTAAGAGGCGACTAATAAGTAGGAGTCGAGTGGTGAAGAGTGTATATGTGTGTGCGTATGTGCGTGTGTGTGCGTGTGAGAGTGTGTATGTGTGTGTGTGTGTCCGTTCGGCTTGCAGAGATAAGTGCACGACCGAGGCAAGAAGGCCCTGCCTATTCGTAAAAGGCGACTAATAGGTAGGAGTTGAGAGGTGAAGAATGTATGTGTGTGTGCGTGTGTGCGTGTTTGTGTGTGTGTGAATGTATGTGTGTGTGCGTGTGTGCGTGCGTGTGTGAGTATGTGTGTGTGTGTGTGTATGTGTGTATGTATGTGTGTGTGTGTATCCCTTCGGCTCGCAGAGATAAGAATACGTCCGTGGCAGGAAGGCCATGCTTGCTGTAAGAAGCGACTAATGGGTAGGAGTCGAGAGGTGAGGCGTGCATGTGTGTGTGTGTGTATGTGTGCAAGTGTGTGTGTGTGTGTCCGTTCGGCTCGCAGAGATAGGTATACGTCTGTGGCAAGAAGGCCCTGCCTGTTTTAAGAGGCGACTAATGGATAGGAATCGAGAGGTGGAGAATGTGTGCGTGTGCGTGTGTGCGTGTGTGCGTGTGTGCCTGTGTGCGTGTGTTTGTGTGTGCGTGTGTGTGTGTATCCGTTCGGCTTGCAGAGATAAGAACACGGCCGTGGCAAGAAGTCCCTGCCTGTCGTAAGAGGCGACTAATGGGTAGGAGTCGAGAGGTGAAGAGGGTACGTGAGGGTGTGCATGTGTGGGTGTGTGTGTGTTTGTGCGTGTGTAAGTCTGTGTGTATGTTTGTGTGTGTCCCTTCGGCTCGCAGAGATTAGAATACTGCAGAGTAATAAGTAGGAGTCGAGAGGTGAAGAGTGTATGTGTGTGTGTGCTTGTGTGCGTGTGTGTGTGCGTGTGTGAGTATGTGTGTGTGTTAGTTCGGCTTGCAGAAATAAGAACACGACCGAGGCAAGAAGGCCCTGCCTATCGTAAGAGGCGACTAATAGGTAGGAGTCGAGAGGTGAAAGTGTATGTTTGTGTGCTCATGTGAGTATGTGTGTGTGTCCGTTCGGCTTGCAGTGATAAGAACACGGCCAAGGCAAGAAGGCACTGCCTATCGTAAGAGGCGACTAATAGGTAGGAGTCGAGAGGTGAAGAATGTATGTGTGTGTGCGTGTGTGCGTGTTTGTGTGCGTGTTTGTGTGTGTGTGAGTGTATGTGTGTGTGCGTGTGTGCGTGCGTGAGTGTGTGTGTGTTTGTGAGTGTGTGTGTATGTGTGTGTGTCCCTTCGGCTTGCAGAGATAAGAACACGGCCGAGGCAAGAAGGTCCTGCCTGTCGTGAGAGACGACTAATAGGTACGAGTCGAGAGGTGAAGAATGTATGTGTGTGTGCGTATGTGCGTGTTTGTGTGTGTGTGAGTGTATGTGTGTGTGCGTGTGTGCGTGCGTGTGTGCGTGTGTGTGTGTGAGTGTGTGTGTGTATGTGTGTGTCCGTTCGGCTTGCAGAGATAAGAACACGGCCGTGGCAAGAAGTACCTGCCTGTCGAAAGAGGAGAATAATGGGTAGGAGTCGAGAGGTAAAGAGTGTGTGCGTGTGTGTGTGTGTGCGTGTGTGAGTGGGCGTGTGTGTGTGTGTGTCCGTTCGGCTTGCAGAGATAAGAACACGGCCGTGGCAAAAAGTCCCTGCCTGTCGTAAGAGGGGAATAATGAGTAGGAGTCGAGAGGTGAAGAGTGTATGTGTGTGGGTGCGTGTGTGCGTGTGTGTGTGCATGTGTGAGTATGTGTGTGTGTCCGTTCGGCTTGCAGAGATAAGAACACGGCCGAGGCAAGAAGGCCCTGCCTGTCGTGAGAGACGACTAATAGGTAGGAGTCGAGAGGTGAAGAATGTATGTGTGTGTGCGTATGTGCGTGTTTGTGTGTGTGTGTGAGTGTATGTGTGTGTGCGTGTGTGCGTGCGTGTGTGCGTGTGTGTGTGTGAGTGTGTGTGTGTATGTGTGTGTCCGTTCGGCTTGCAGAGATAAAAACACGGCCGTGGCAAGAAGTACCTGCCTGTCGTAAGAGGAGAATAATGGGTAGGAGTCGAGAGGTGAAGAGTGTGTGCGTGTGCGTGTGCGTGTGCGTGTGTGTGTGTGTGCGTGTGTGTGTGTGTCCGTTCTGCTTGCAGAGATAAGAACACGGCGGTGGCGAAAATCCATGCCTGTCGTAAGAGGGGAATAATGGGTAGGAGTCGAGAGGTGAAGAGAGTATGTGTGTGTGTGTGCGTGTGTGCGTACGTGTGTGCGTGTATGCGTGTGTGTGTGTGAGTGTGTGTGTGTCCGTTCGGCTCGCAGAGATAAGAACACGGCCGTGGCAAGAAGTCCCTGCCTGTCGTAAGAGGCGACTAATGAATAGGAGTCGAGAGGTGAAGAGTGTATGTGTCTTTGTGTGTGTGCGTGTGTTTGTGCGTGTGTAACTATGTGTGTGTATGTGTGTGTGTGTGTCCGTTTGGCTTGCAGAGATAAGAATACGGCTGAGGCAAGAAGGCCCTGCCTGTCTTAAGAGGCGACTAATGGATATTAGTCGAGAGATGGAGAGTGTGTGCGTGTGCGTGTACGTGTGCGTGTGTGCGTGTGTGCCTGTGTGCGTGTGTTTGTGTGTACGTGTGTGTGTGTGTCCGTTCGGCTTGCAGAGATAAGAACACGGCCGTGGCAAGAAGTCCCTGCCTGTCGTTAGAGGCGACTAATGGGTAAGAGTCGAGAGGTGAAGAGTGTATTTGTGTGTGTGCGTGTGTGCGTGCGTGTGTGTGTGAGTGTGTATGTGTCCGTTCGGCTTGCAGAGATAAGAATACGGCCGAGGCAAGAAGGCCCTGCCTGTCGTAAGTGGCGACTAATTGGTAGGAGTCGAGAGGTGAAAAGTGTTTTTGTGTGTGTGCGTGTGTGTGCGTGTGTGTGCGTGTGTGCGTGCTTGTGTGTGTGAGTGTGTATGTGTCCGTTCGGCTTGCAGAGATAAAAATACAGCCAAGGCAAGAAGGCCCTGCCTGTCGTAAGTGGCGACTAATTGGTAGGAGTCGAGAGGTGAAGAGTGTATGTGTGTGTGTGTGCGTGTGTGGGTGTGTGTGTGTTTGTGCGTGTGTAAGTGTGTGTGTGTGTATGTATGTGTGTGTCCATTCGGCTCGCAGAGATTAGAATACGGCCGAGGCAAGAAGGCCCTGCCTGTCGTAAGTGGCGACTAATTGGTAGGAGTCGAGAGGTGAAAAGTGTTTTTGTGTGTGTGCGTGTGTGTGCGTGTGTGTGCGTGTGTGCGTGCTTGTGTGTGTGAGTGTGTATGTGTCCTTTCGGCTTGCAGAGATAAGAATACGGCCAAGGCAAGAATGCCCTGCCTGTCGTAAGTGGCGACTAATTGGTAGGAGTCGAGAGGTGAAGAGTGTATGTGTGTGTGTGCGTGTGTGCGTGTGTGTGTGCGTGTGTGAATGTGTGTGTCCGGTCGGCTCGCAGTGATAAGGACACGTGTGTGCCAAGAAGGCCCTGCCTGTCGTAAGCGGCGACTACTGCGTAGGAGTCGAGAGGTGAAGAGTGTATATGTGTAAGTGCGTGTGAGCGTGTGTGTGCGTGTGTAAGTGTGTGTGTGTGTGTCCGGTCGGCTCTCAGAGATAAGAACACGGCCGTGGCAAGAAGGCCCTGCCTGTCGTAAGAGGCGACTAATGGGTAGGAGTCGAGAGGTAAAGAGTGTATGTGTGTGTGAGTGTGCGTGTGTGTGCGTGTGTGAATGTGTGTGTGTATTTGTGTGTGTGAGTGTGTGTGTGTCCAGTCGGCTCGCAGAGATAAGAACACGGCCGTGGCAAGAAGGCCCTGCCTGTCGTAAGAGGCGACTAATGGGTAGGAGTCGAGAGGTGAAGAGTGTATTTGTGTGTAAGTGTGCGTGTGTGCGTGTGTGTGCGTGTGTGTGTGTATTTGTGTGTGTGAGTGTGTGTCCAGTCGGCTCGCAGAGATAAGAACACGGCCGTGGCAAGAAGGCCCTGCCTGTCGTAAGAGGCGACTAATGGGTACGAGTCGAGTGGTGAAGAGTGTGTGCGTATGTGCGTATGTGTGCGTGTGAGAGTGCGTGTGTTTGTGTGTGCGTGTGTGTGTGTGTCCGTTCCGCTTGCAGAGATAAGAATACAACCGAGGCAAGAAGGCCCTGCCTCTTGTAAGGGGCGACTAATAAGTAGGAGTCGAGAGGTGAAGAGTGTATGTGTGTATGAGTGTGTGCGTGTGTGTGCGTGTGTGAGTATGTGTGTGTGTTAGTTCGGCTTGCAGAGATAAGAGCACGACCGAGGCAAGAAGGCCCTGCCTATCGTAAGAGGCGACTAATAGGTAGGAGTCGAGAGGTGAAGAGTGTATGTGTGTGTGGGTGTGTGCGTGTGTGTGTGCGTGTGTAAGTGTATGTGTGTGCGTGTGTGCGTGCGTGTGTGCGTGTGTGTGTGTGCGTGTGTGCGTGCGTGTTTGCGCGTGTGTGTGTGTTTGTGAGTGTGTGTGTGTGTATGTGTGTGTGTGTCCCTTCGGCTCGCAGAGATAAGAAAACAGCCGCGGCAAGAAGGCCATGCCAGTCTTAAGGGGCGACTAATGGGTAGGAGTCGAGAGGTGAAGAGTGTATGTGTGCGTGCGTGTGTGTGTGTGAATGTGTGTGTGTATGTGTGTGTATGTGTGTGTATGTGTGTGTGTCCCTTCTGCTCGCAGAGATAAAAATACAGCCGTGACAAGAAGGCCATGCCTGTCGTAAGAGGCGACTAATGTGTAGGAGTCGAGAGGTGAAGAGTGTATGTGTGTGTGCGTGTGTGCGTGTGTGTGTGAGTATGTGTGTGTGTATGTGTGTGTGTATCCCTTCGGCTCGCAGAGATATGAATAGGTCCGTGGCAAGAAGGCCATGCTTGCTGTAAGGAGCGACTAATTGGTAGAAGTCGAGAGGTGAAGTGTGTATGTGTGTGTGTGTGTGTGTGTGCAAGTGTGTGTGTGTGTGTCCGTTCGGCTCGCAGAGATAGAAATACGTCTGTGGCAAGAAGGCCCTGCCTGTCTTAAGAGGCGACTAATGGATAGGAGTCGAGAGGTAGAGAGTGTGTGCGTGTGCGTGTGCGTGTGTGCGTGTATGCCTGTGAGCGTGTGTTTGTGTGTGCGTGTGTGTGTGTGTCCGTTCGGCTTGCAGAGATAAGAACACTGCCGTGGCAAGAAGCCCCTGCTTGTCGTAAGAGGCGACTAATGGGTAGGAGTCGAGAGGTGAAGAGTGTATTTGTGTGTGAGTGTGCGTATGTGTGCGTGTATGAGTGTGTGTGTGTATTTGTGTGTGTGAGTGTGTGTCTCCAGTCGGCTCGCAGAGATAAGAACACGGCCGTGGCAAGAAGGCCCTGCCTGTCGTAAAAGGCGTGTGCGTGTGTGTGCGTGTGTAATTGTGTGTGAATGTGTGTGTGTCTGTTTGGCTTGCAGAGATAAGAATACGGCCGAGGCAAGAAGGCCCTGCTTGTCTTAAGAGGCGACTAATGGATATTAGTCGAGAGGTGGAGAGTGTGTGCGTGTGCGTGTACGTGTGCGTGTGTGCGTGTGTGCCTGTGTGCGTGTGTTTGTGTGTGCGTGTGTGTGTGTGTCCGTTCGGCTTGCAGAGATAAGAACACGGCCGTGGCAAGAAGTCCCTGCCTGTCGTAAGAGGGGAATAATGGGTAGGAGTCGAGAGGTGAAGAGTGTATGTGTGTGGGTGCGTGTGTGCGTGTGTGTGTGCGTGTGTGAGTATGTGTGTGTGTCCGTTCGGCATGCAGAGATAAGTACACGGCCGATGCAAGAAGGCCCTGCCTGTCGTGAGAGACGACTAATAGGTAGGAGTCGAGAGGTGAAGAATGTATGTGTGTGTGCGTATGTGCGTGTTTGTGTGTGTGTGTGTGTGTGTGAGTGTATGTGTGTGTGCGTGT
>NW_027311888.1:1767500-1777500 GCF_040954645.1 Diabrotica undecimpunctata | reverse complement strand
TGGCGACTAATTGGTAGGAGTCGAGAGGTGAAAAGTGTTTTTGTGTGTGTGCGTGTGTGTGCGTGTGTGCGTGCGTGTGTGTGTGAGTGCGTATGTGTCCGTTCGGCTTGCAGTAATAAGAATACGGCCGAGGCAAGAAGGCCCTGCCTGTCGTAAGTGGCGACTAATTGGTAGGAGTCGAGAGGTGAAAAGTGTTTTTGTGTGTGTGCGTGTGTGTGCGTGTGTGCGTGGTTGTGTGTGTGAGTGTGTATGTGTCCGTTCGGCTTGCAGAGATAAGAATACGGCCGAGGCAAGAAGGCCCTGCCTGTCGTAAGTGGCGACTAATTGGTAGGAGTCGAGAGGTGAAGAGTGTATGTGTGTGTGTGTGTGCGTGTGTGGGTGTGTGTGTGTTTGTGCGTGTGTAAGTGTGTGTGTGTATGTATGTGTGTGTCCATTCGGCTCGCAGAGATTAGAATACGGCCGAGGCAAGAAGGCCATGCCTGTCGTAAGAGGCAACTAATGGGTAGGAGTCGAGAGGTGAAAAGTGTTTTTGTGTGTGTGCGTGTGTGTGCGTGTGTGCGTGCTTGTGTGTGTGAGTGTGTATGTGTCCGTTCGGTTTGCAGAGATAAGAATACGGCCGAGGCAAGAATGCCCTGCTTGTCGTAAGTGGCGACTAATTGGTAGGAGTCGAGAGGTGAAGAGTGTATGTGTGTGTGTGCGTGTGTGCGTGTGTGTGTGCGTGTGTGAGTGTGTGTGTCCAGTCGGCTCGCAGTGATAAGGACACGTCTGTGCCAAGAAGTCCCTGCCTGTCGTAAGCGGCGACTAATGCGTAGGAGTCGAGAGGTGAAGAGTGTATATGTGTAAGTGCGTTTGAGCGTGTGTGTGCGTGTGTGAGTGTGTGTTTGTGTCCGGTCGGCTCTCAGAGATAAGAACACGGCCGTGGCAAGAAGGCCCTGCCTGTCGTAAGAGGCGACTAATGGGTAGGAGTCGAGAGGTGAAGAGTGTATGTGTGTGAGTGTGCGTGTGTGTGCGTGTGTGAGTGTGTGTGTGTATTTGTGTGTGTGAGTGTGTGTGTGTCCAGTCGGCTCGCAGAGATAAGAACACGGCCGTGGCAAGAAGGCCCTGCCTGTCGTAAGAGGCGACTAATGGGTAGGAGTCGAGAGGTGAAGAGTGTATTTGTGTGTGAGTGTGCGTGTGTGCGTGTGTGTGCGTGTGTGAGTGTGTGTGTGTATTTGTGTGTGTGAGTGTGTGTGTCCAGTCGGCTCGCAGAGATAAGAACACGGCCGTGGCAAGAAGGCCCTGCCTGTCGTAAGAGGCGACTAGAGGGTAGGAGTCGAGTGGTGAAGAGTGTATATGTGTGTGCGTATGTGCGTGTGTGTGCGTGTGAGAGTGTGTGTGTATATGTGTGTGTGTCCATTCGGCTTGCATAGATAAGAGCACGACTAAGGCAAGAAGGCCCTGCCTATCGTAAGAGCCGACCAATAGGTAGGAGTCGAGAGGTAAAGAGTGTATGTGTGTGTGGGTGTGTGCGTGTGTGTGTGCGTGTGTAAGTGTATGTGTGTGCGTGTGTGCGTGCGTGTGTGCGTGTGTGTGTGCGTGTGTGCGTGCGTGTTTGCGCGTGTGTGTGTGTTTGTGAGTGTGTGTGTGTGTATGTGTGTGTGTGTCCCTTCGGCTCGCAGAGATAAGAAAACAGCCGTGGCAAGAAGGCCATGCCAGTCTTAAGGGGCGACTAATGGGTAGGAGTCGAGAGGTGAAGAGTGTATGTGTGCGTGCGTGTGTGTGTGTGAATGTGTGTGTGTATGTGTGTGTATGTGTGTGTGTCCCTTCTGCTCGCAGAGATAAAAATACAGCCGTGACAAGAAGGCCATGCCTGTCGTAAGAGGCGACTAATGTGTAGGAGTCGAGAGGTGAAGAGTGTATGTGTGTGTGCGTGTGTGCGTGTGTGTGTGAGTATGTGTGTGTGTATGTGTGTGTGTATCCCTTCGGCTCGCAGAGATATGAATAGGTCCGTGGCAAGAAGGCCATGCTTGCTGTAAGGAGCGACTAATTGGTAGAAGTCGAGAGGTGAAGTGTGTATGTGTGTGTGTGTGTGTGTGTGTGCAAGTGTGTGTGTGTGTGTCCGTTCGGCTCGCAGAGATAGAAATACGTCTGTGGCAAGAAGGCCCTGCCTGTCTTAAGAGGCGACTAATGGATAGGAGTCGAGAGGTAGAGAGTGTGTGCGTGTGCGTGTGCGTGTGTGCGTGTATGCCTGTGAGCGTGTGTTTGTGTGTGCGTGTGTGTGTGTGTCCGTTCGGCTTGCAGAGATAAGAACACTGCCGTGGCAAGAAGCCCCTGCTTGTCGTAAGAGGCGACTAATGGGTAGGAGTCGAGAGGTGAAGAGTGTATGTGTGTGTGAGTGTGCCTATGTGTGCGTGTATGAGTGTGTGTGTGTATTTGTGTGTGTGAGTGTGTGTCTCCAGTCGGCTCGCAGAGATAAGAACACGGCCGTGGCAAGAAGGCCCTGCCTGTCGTAAAAGGCGTGTGCGTGTGTGTGCGTGTGTAATTGTGTGTGAATGTGTGTGTGTCTGTTTGGCTTGCAGAGATAAGAATACGGCCGAGGCAAGAAGGCCCTGCCTCTTGTATGGGGCGACTAATAGGTAGGAGTCGAGAGGTGAATAGTGTATGTGTGTGTGCGTGTGTGTGTGTGTGTGTGTGTTTGTGCGTGTGTAAGTGTGTGTGTATGTATGTGTGTGTCCATTCGGCTCGCAGAGATTAGAATACGGCCGAGGCAAGAAGGCCATGCCTGTCGTAAGAGGCGACTAATGAGTAGGAGTCGAGAGGTGAAGAGTGTATGTGTGTGTGTGTGTGCGTGTGTGCGTGTGTGTGTGTGCGTGTGTGAGTGTGTGTGTGTCCGGTCGGCTCGCAGAGATAAGAACACGTCCGTGCCAAGAAAGCCCTGCCTGTCGTAAGCGGTGACTAATGGGTAGAAGTCGAGAGGTGAAGAGTGTATGTGTGTGTGTGTGCGTGTGCGTGTGTGCGTGTGTGTGCTTGTGTGGGTGTGTGTGTGTGTGTGTGTGTCCGGTCGTCTCGCAGAGATAAGAACACGGCCGTGGCAAGAAGGCCCTGCCTGTCGTAAGAGGCGAATAATGGGTAGGAGTCGAGAGGTGAAGAGTGTATGTGTGTGTTTGCGTGTGTGCGTGTGTGTGCGTGTGTGAGTGTGTGTGTGTATTTGTGTGTGTGAGTGTGTGTGTTCAGTAGGCTCGCAGAGATAAGAACACGGCCGAGCAAGAAGGCCCTGCCGGTCGTAAGAGGCGACTAATGGGTAGGAGTCGAGTGGTGCAGAGTGTATATGTGTGTGTGTGCGTGTGTGCGTGTGTGTGCGTGTGTGAGTGTGTGTGTATGTTTGTGTGTCCGTTTGGATTGCAGAGATAAGAATACGGCCAAGGCAAGAAGACCCTGCCTTTTGTAAGGGGCGACTAATAGGGTGGAGACGAGAGGTGAAGAGTGTATGTGTGTATGCGTGTGTGCGTGTGTGTGTGCGTGTGTGAGTATGTGTGTGTGTCCGTTTGGCTTGCAGAGATAAGAATACGGCCGAGGCAAGAAGGCCCTGCCTCTTGTAAGGGGCGAATAATAGGTAGGAGTCGAGAGGTGAAGAGTGTATGTGTGTGTGCGTGTGTGTGTGAGTGTATGTGTGTGTGCGTGTGTGTTCGTGTGTGTGTGTGTGAGTGTGTGTGTGTGTGTATGTTTGTGTGTGTGTCCCTTCGGCTCGCAGAGATAAGAAAACAGCGGTGGCAAGAAGGACATGCCTGTCGTAAGGGGCGACTAATGGTTAGGAGTCGAGAGGTAAAGAGTGTATGTGTGCGTGCGTGTGTGCGTGTGTGTGTGAGTGTGTGTGTATGTGTATGTGTGTCCCTTCGGCTCGCAGAGATAAGAAATCAGCGGTTTCAAGAAGGCCATGCCTGTCGTAAGAGGTGACTAATGGGTAGGAGTCGAGAGCTGATAAGTGTATGTGTGTGTGTGTGTGTGTGTATGCGTGTGTAAGTGTGTGCGTGTGTGCGTGCGTGTGTGAGTGTGTGTGTGTGTGTATGTGTGTGTGTATGTGTGTGTCCCTTCGGCTCGAAGAGATAAGAAAACAGCGGTGGCAAGAAGGCCATGCCTATCGTAATGGGCGACTAATGGGTAGGAGTCGAGAGGTAAAGAATGTGTGCGTGCGTTTGTGCGCGTGTGTGTGTGAGTGTGTGTGTGTGTATGTGTGTGTGTCCCTTCGGCTCGAAGAGATAAGAAAACAGCGGTGGCAAGAAGGCCATGCTTGTCGTAAGAGGCGACTAATGGGTAGAAGTCGGGAGGTGAAGAGTGTAATTGTGTGTGTGTGTGCGCGTGTGTGTGTGCGTGTGTGCGTGCTTGTGTGTGTGAGTGTGTGTGTCCGTTCAGCTTGCAGAGATAAGAATACGGCAGGGGCAAGAAGGCCCTGCCTGTCGTTAGTGGCGACTACTGGGTAGGAGTCGAGAGGTGAAGAGTGTATGTGTGTGTGTGCGTGTGTGAGTGTGTGTGTGTATGTGTGTGTGTGTGTGTCTCTTCGGCTCACAGAGATGAGACTACGGCCGAGGAAAGAAGGCCCTGCCTGACGTAAGAGGCGACTAATGGGTAGGAGTCGAGAGGTGAAGAGTGTATGTGTGTGTGCGTGTGTGTGTGCGTGTGTGAGTGTATGTGTGTGTGCGTGTGTGCGTGCGTGTGTGTGTGTCTGTGAGTGTGTGTGTGTGTATGTGTGTCCCTTCGGCTCGCAGAGAAAAGAAAACAGCGGTGGCAAGAATGCCATGCCTGTCGTAAGAGGTGACTAATGGGTAGGAGTCGAGAGGTGAAGAGTGTATATGTGTGTGCGTGTGTGTGTGTTTGTGCGTATGTGAGTGTGTGTGTATGAGTGTGTGTGTCCGTTCGGCTTGCAGAGATAAGAATACGGCCGTGACAAGAAGGCCATGCTTGTTGTAATTAGCGGCTAATGGGTAGGAGTCGAGAGGTGAAGAGTGTATGTGTGTGTGTGCGTGTGTGGGTGTGTGTATGTTTGTGCGTGTGTAAGTGTGTGTGTATGTATGTGTGTGTCCATTCGGCTCGCAGAGATTAGAATACGGCCGAGGCAAGAAGGCCCTGCCTGTCGTAAGTAGCGACTAATGGGTAGGAGTCGAGAGGTGAAGAGTGTATGTGTGTGTGTGCGTGTGTGAGTGTGTGTGTGTGTCCGGTCGTCTCGCAGAGATAAGAACACGGCAGTGGCAAGAAGGCCCTGCCTGTCGTAAGAGGCGACTAATGGATAGGAATCGAGAGGTGGAGAATGTGTGCGTGTGCGTGTGTGCGTGTGTGCGTGTGTGCCTGTGTGCGTGTGTTTGTGTGTGCGCGTGTGTGTGTATCCGTTCGGCTTGCAGAGATAAGAACACGGCCGTGGCAAGAAGTCCCTGCCTGTCGTAAGAGGCGACTAATGGGATGTAGTCGAGAGGTGAAGAGGGTACGTGAGGGTGTGTGTGTGTTTGTGCGTGTGTAAGTGTGTGTGTGTATGTTTGTGTGTGTCCATTCGGCTCGCAGAGATTAGAATACGGCAGAGTAATAAGTAGGAGTCGAGAGGTGAAGAGTGTATGTGTGTGTGTGCTTGTGTGCGTGTGTGTGTGCGTGTGTGAGTATGTGTGTGTGTTAGTTCGGATTGCAGTGATAAGAACACGGCCAAGGCAAGAAGGCCCTGCCTATCGTAAGAGGCGACTAATAGGTAGGAGTCGAGAGGTGAAAGTGTATGTTTGTGTGCGTGTATGAGTATGTGTGTGTGTCCGTTCGGATTGCAGTGATAAGAACACGGCCAAGGCAAGAAGGCCCTGCCTATCGTAAGAGGCGACTAATAGGTAGGAGTCGACAGGTGAAGAATGTATGTGTGTGTGCGTATGTGCGTGTTTGTGTGTGTGTGAGTGTATGTGTGTGTGCGTGTGTGCGTGCGTGTGTGCGTGTGTGTGTGTGAGTGTGTGTGTGTATGTGTGTGTCCGTTCGGCTTGCAGAGATAAGAACACGGACGTGGCAAGAAGTACCTGCCTGTCGTAAGAGGAGAATAATGGGTAGGAGTCGAGAGGTGAAGAGTGTGTGCGTGTGTGTGTACATGTGCGTGTGTGTGTGTGCGTGTGTGTGTGTGTCCGTTCGGCTTGCAGAGATAAGAACACGGCCGTGTCAAAAAGTCCCTGCCTGTCGTAAGAGAGGGATAATGGGTAGGAGTCGAGAGGTGAAGAGTGTATGTGTCTGGGTGCGTGTGTGCGTGTGTGTGTGCGTGTGTGAGTATGTGTGTTTGTCCGTTCGGCTTGCAGAGATAAGAACACGGCCGAGGCAAGAAGGCCCTGCCTGTCGTGAGAGACGACTAATAGGTAGGAGTCGAGAGGTGAAGAATGTATGTGTGTGTGCGTATGTGCGTGTTTGTGTGTGTGTGAGTGTATGTGTGTGTGCGTGTGTGCGTGCGTGTGTGCGTGTGTGTGTGTGAGTGTGTGTGTGTATGTGTGTGTCCGTTCGGCTTGCAGAGATAAAAACACGGCCGTGGCAAGAAGTACCTGCCTGTCGTAAGAGGTAATAATGGGTAGGAGTCGAGAGGTGAAGAGTGTGTGCGTGTGCGTGTGCGTGTGCGTGTGCGTGTGTGTGTGCGTGTGTGTGTGTGTGTCTGTTCTGCTTGCAGAGATAAGAACACGGCCGTGGCAAAAAGTCCATGCCTGTCGTAAGAGGGGAATAATGGGTAGGAGTCGAGAGGTGAAAAGTGTATGTGTGTGTGTGCGTGTGTGCGTACGTGTGTGCGTGTATGCGTGTGTGTGTGTGAGTGTGTGTGTGTCAGTTCGGCTCGCAGAGATAAGAACACGGCCGTGGCAAGAAGTCCCTGCCTGTCGTAAGAGGCGACTAATGGGTAGGAGTCGAGAGGTGAAGAGGGTACGTGAGTGTGTGCGTGTGTGGGTGTGTGTGTGTGTTTGTGCGTGTGTAAGTGTATGTTTGTGTGTGTCCATTCTGCTCGCAGAGATTAGAATACGGCAGAGGCAAGAAGGCCATGCCTGTCGTAAGAGGCGACTAATGGGTAGGAGTCGAGAGGTGAAGAGTGTATTTGTGTGTGTGCGTGTGTGCGTGCGTGTGTGTGTGAGTGTGTATGTGTCCGTTCGGCTTGCAGAGATAAGAATACGGCCGAGGCAAGAAGGCCCTGCCTGTCGTAAGTGGCGACTAATTGGTAGGAGTCGAGAGGTGAAAAGTGTTTTTGTGTGTGTGCGTGTGTGTGCGTGTGTGCGTGCTTGTGTGTGTGAGTTTGTATGTGTCCGTTCGGCTTGCAGAGATAAAAATACGGCAGAGGCAAGAGGGCCATGCCTGTCGTAAGAGGCAACCAATGGGTAGGAATCGAGAGGTGAAAAGTGTTTTTGTGTGTGTGCGTGTGTGTGCGTGTGTGCGTGCTTGTGTGTGTAAGTGTGTATGTGTCCGTTCGGCTTGCAGAGATAAGAATACGGCCGAGGCAAGAAGGCCCTGCCTGTCGTAAGTGGCGACTAATTGGTAGGAGTCGAGAGGTGAAGAGTGTATGTGTGTGTGTGTGTGTGCGTGTGTGGGTGTGTGTGTGTGTTTGTGCGTGTGTAAGTGTGTGTGTGTATGTATGTGTGTGTCCATTCGGCTCGCAGAGATTAGAATACAGCCGAGGCAAGAAGGCCATGCCTGTCGTAAGAGGCAACTAATGGGTAGGAGTCGAGAGGTGAAAAGTGTTTTTGTGTGTGCGTGTGTGTGCGTGTGTGCGTGCTTGTGTGTGTGAGTGTGTATGTGTCCGTTCGGCTTGCAGAGATAAGAATACGGCCGAGGCAAGAATGCCCTGCCTGTCGTAAGTGGCGACTAATTGGTAGGAGTCGAGAGGTGAAGAGTGTATGTGTGTGTGTGCGTGTGTGCGTGTGTGTGTGCGTGTGTGAGTGTGTGTGTCCAGTCGGCTCGCAGAGCTAAGAACACGGCCGTGGCAAGAAGGCCCTGCCTATCGTAAGAGCCGACTAATAGGTAGGAGTCAAGTGGTGAAGAGTGTATGTGGGTGTGTGCGTGTGTGCGTGTGTGTGTGAGTATGTGTGTGTATGTGTGTGTGTATGTGTGTGTATCTTTTCGGCTCGCAGAGATAAGCATACGTCCGTGGCAAGAAGGCCATGCTTGCTGTAAGGAGCGACTAATGGGTAGAAGTCGAGAGGTGAAGCGTGTATGTGTGTGTGTGTGTGTGTATGTGTGCAAGTGTGTGTGTGTGTCCGTTCGGTTTGCAGAGATAGGTATACGTCCGTGGCAAGAAGGCCCTGCCTGTCTTAAGAGGCGACTAATGGATAGGAGTCGAGAGGTGAAGAGTGTGTGCGTGTGCGTGTGCGTGCGTGTGCGTGTGTAAGTGTGTGTGTATGTGTGTGTGTCTGTTTGGCTTGCAGAGATAAGAATACGGCCAAGGCAAGAAGGCCCTGCCTCTTGTAATGGGCGACTAATAAGTAGGAGTCGAGAGGTGAAGAGTGTATGTGTGTGTGTGCGTGTGTGCGTGTGTGTGTGCGTGTGTGAGTATGTGTGTGTGTTAGTTCAACTTGCAGAAATAAGAACACGACCGAGGCAAGCTGGCCCTGCCTATCGTAAGAGGCGACTAATAGGTAGGAGTCGAGAGGTGAAGAGTGTTTGTGTGTGTGTGCGTGTGTGCGTGTGTGTGTGCGTGTGTAAGTATGTGTGTGTGTCCGTTTGGCTTGCAGAGATAAGAACACGGCCAAGGCAAGAAGGCCCTGCCTGTCGTAAGAGGCGACTAATAGGTAGGAGTCGAGAGGTGAAGAATGTATGTGTATGTGCGTGTGTACGTGTTTGTGTGTGTGTGAGTGTATGTGTGTGTGCGTGTGTGCGTGTGTGAGTATGTGTGTGTGTGTCCGTTCGTCTTGCAGAAATAAGAACACGGCCGAGGCAAGAAGGCCCTGCCTGTTGTGAGAGGCGACTAATAGGTAGGATTAGAGAGGTGAAGAATGTATGTGTGTGTGCGTGTGTGCGTGTTTGTGTGTGTGTGAGTGTATGTGTGTGTGCGTGTAGGCGTGCGTGTGTGCGTGTGTGTGTGTGAGTGTGTGTGTGTATGTGTGTATGTGTGTGTGTCCCTTCGCTCGCAGAGATAAGAAAAAAGCGGTGGCAAGAAGGCCATGCCTGTCGTAAGAGGTAATAATGGGTAGGAGTCGAGAGGTGAAGAGTGTGTGCGTGTGCGTGTGCGTGTGCGTGTGCGTGTGTGTGTGAGTATGTGTGTGTATGTGTGTGTGTATGTGTGTGTATCCCTTCGGCTCGCAGAGATAAGCATACGTCCGTGGCAAGAAGGCCATGCTTGCTGTAAGGAGCGACTAATGCGTGTGTGCGTGTGTGTGCGTGTGTGAGTGTGTGTGTGTGTATTTATGTGTGTGAGTGTGTGTGTCCAGTCGGCTCGCAGAGATAAGAACACGGCCGTGGCAAGAAGGCCCTGCCTGTCGTAAGAGGCGACTAATGGGTAGGAGTCGAGTGGTGAAGAGTGTATATGTGTGTGCGTATGTGCGTGTGTGTGCGTGTGAGAGTGTGTGTGTGTATGTGTGTGTGTGTGTGTGTGTGTCTATTCGGCTTGCAGAGATAAGAGCACGACCGAGGCAAGAAGGCCCTGCCTATCGTAAGAGCCGACTAATAGGTAGGAGTCAAGAGGTGAAGAGTGTATGTGTGTGTGTGCGTGTATGCGTGTGTGTGAGTATGTGTGTGTATGTGTGTGTGTATCCCTTCGGCTCGCAGAGATAAGCATACGTCCGTGGCAAGAAGGCCATGCTTGCTGTAAGGAGCCACTAATTTGTAGGAGTCGAGAGGTGAAGCGTGTATGTGTGTGTGTGTATGTGTGCAAGTGTGTGTGTGTGTCCGTTCGGTTTACAGAGATAGGTATACGTCCGTGGCAAGAAGGCCCTGCCTGTCTTAAGAGGCGACTAATGGATAGGAGTCGAGAGGTGGAGAGTGTGTGCGTGTGCGTGTGCGTGTGTGTGCGTGTGTAAGTGTGTGTGTGTATGTGTGTGTGTCTGTT
>NW_027311888.1:1735000-1762500 GCF_040954645.1 Diabrotica undecimpunctata | reverse complement strand
CAAGAAGGCCATGCCAGTCTTAAGGGGCGACTAATGGGTAGGAGTCGAGAGGTGAAGAGTGTATGTGTGCGTGCGTGTGTGTGTGTGAATGTGTGTGTGTATGTGTGTGTATGTGTGTGTGTCCCTTCTGCTCGCAGAGATAAAAATACAGCCGTGACAAGAAGGCCATGCCTGTCGTAAGAGGCGACTAATGTGTAGGAGTCGAGAGGTGAAGAGTGTATGTGTGTGTGCGTGTGTGCGTGTGTGTGTGAGTATGTGTGTGTGTATGTGTGTGTGTATCCCTTCGGCTCGCAGAGATATGAATAGGTCCGTGGCAAGAAGGCCATGCTTGCTGTAAGGAGCGACTAATTGGTAGAAGTCGAGAGGTGAAGTGTGTATGTGTGTGTGTGTGTGTGTGTGCAAGTGTGTGTGTGTGTGTCCGTTCGGCTCGCAGAGATAGAAATACGTCTGTGGCAAGAAGGCCCTGCCTGTCTTAAGAGGCGACTAATGGATAGGAGTCGAGAGGTAGAGAGTGTGTGCGTGTGCGTGTGCGTGTGTGCGTGTATGCCTGTGAGCGTGTGTTTGTGTGTGCGTGTGTGTGTGTGTCCGTTCGGCTTGCAGAGATAAGAACACTGCCGTGGCAAGAAGCCCCTGCTTGTCGTAAGAGGCGACTAATGGGTAGGAGTCGAGAGGTGAAGAGTGTATGTGTGTGTGAGTGTGCGTATGTGTGCGTGTATGAGTGTGTGTGTGTATTTGTGTGTGTGAGTGTGTGTCTCCAGTCGGCTCGCAGAGATAAGAACACGGCCGTGGCAAGAAGGCCCTGCCTGTCGTAAAAGGCGTGTGCGTGTGTGTGCGTGTGTAATTGTGTGTGAATGTGTGTGTGTCTGTTTGGCTTGCAGAGATAAGAATACGGCCGAGGCAAGAAGGCCCTGCCTCTTGTATGGGGCGACTAATAGGTAGGAGTCGAGAGGTGAATAGTGTATGTGTGTGTGCGTGTGTGTGTGTGTGTGTGTGTTTGTGCGTGTGTAAGTGTGTGTGTATGTATGTGTGTGTCCATTCGGCTCGCAGAGATTAGAATACGGCCGAGGCAAGAAGGCCATGCCTGTCGTAAGAGGCGACTAATGGGTAGGAGTCGAGAGGTGAAGAGTGTATGTGTGTGTGTGTGTGCGTGTGTGCGTGTGTGTGTGCGTGTGTGAGTGTGTGTGTGTCCGGTCGGCTCGCAGAGATAAGAACACGTCCGTGCCAAGAAAGCCCTGCCTGTCGTAAGCGGTGACTAATGGGTAGAAGTCGAGAGGTGAAGAGTGTATGTGTGTGTGTGTGCGTGTGCGTGTGTGCGTGTGTGTGCTTGTGTGGGTGTGTGTGTGTGTGTGTGTGTCCGGTCGTCTCGCAGAGATAAGAACACGGCCGTGGCAAGAAGGCCCTGCCTGTCGTAAGAGGCGAATAATGGGTAGGAGTCGAGAGGTGAAGAGTGTATGTGTGTGTTTGCGTGTGTGCGTGTGTGTGCGTGTGTGAGTGTGTGTGTGTATTTGTGTGTGTGAGTGTGTGTGTTCAGTAGGCTCGCAGAGATAAGAACACGGCCGAGCAAGAAGGCCCTGCCGGTCGTAAGAGGCGACTAATGGGTAGGAGTCGAGTGGTGCAGAGTGTATATGTGTGTGTGTGCGTGTGTGCGTGTGTGTGCGTGTGTGAGTGTGTGTGTATGTTTGTGTGTCCGTTTGGATTGCAGAGATAAGAATACGGCCAAGGCAAGAAGACCCTGCCTTTTGTAAGGGGCGACTAATAGGGTGGAGACGAGAGGTGAAGAGTGTATGTGTGTATGCGTGTGTGCGTGTGTGTGTGCGTGTGTGAGTATGTGTGTGTGTCCGTTTGGCTTGCAGAGATAAGAATACGGCCGAGGCAAGAAGGCCCTGCCTCTTGTAAGGGGCGACTAATAGGTAGGAGTCGAGAGGTGAAGAGTGTATGTGTGTGTGCGTGTGTGTGTGAGTGTATGTGTGTGTGCGTGTGTGTTCGTGTGTGTGTGTGTGAGTGTGTGTGTGTGTGTATGTTTGTGTGTGTGTCCCTTCGGCTCGCAGAGATAAGAAAACAGCGGTGGCAAGAAGGACATGCCTGTCGTAAGGGGCGACTAATGGTTAGGAGTCGAGAGGTAAAGAGTGTATGTGTGCGTGCGTGTGTGCGTGTGTGTGTGAGTGTGTGTGTATGTGTATGTGTGTCCCTTCGGCTCGCAGAGATAAGAAATCAGCGGTTTCAAGAAGGCCATGCCTGTCGTAAGAGGTGACTAATGGGTAGGAGTCGAGAGCTGATAAGTGTATGTGTGTGTGTGTGTGTGTATGCGTGTGTAAGTGTGTGCGTGTGTGCGTGCGTGTGTGAGTGTGTGTGTGTGTGTATGTGTGTGTGTATGTGTGTGTCCCTTCGGCTCGAAGAGATAAGAAAACAGCGGTGGCAAGAAGGCCATGCCTATCGTAATGGGCGACTAATGGGTAGGAGTCGAGAGGTAAAGAATGTGTGCGTGCGTTTGTGCGCGTGTGTGTGTGAGTGTGTGTGTGTGTATGTGTGTGTGTCCCTTCGGCTCGAAGAGATAAGAAAACAGCGGTGGCAAGAAGGCCATGCTTGTCGTAAGAGGCGACTAATGGGTAGAAGTCGGGAGGTGAAGAGTGTAATTGTGTGTGTGTGTGCGCGTGTGTGTGTGCGTGTGTGCGTGCTTGTGTGTGTGAGTGTGTGTGTCCGTTCAGCTTGCAGAGATAAGAATACGGCAGGGGCAAGAAGGCCCTGCCTGTCGTTAGTGGCGACTACTGGGTAGGAGTCGAGAGGTGAAGAGTGTATGTGTGTGTGTGCGTGTGTGAGTGTGTGTGTGTATGTGTGTGTGTGTGTCTCTTCGGCTCACAGAGATGAGACTACGGCCGAGGAAAGAAGGCCCTGCCTGACGTAAGAGGCGACTAATGGGTAGGAGTCGAGAGGTGAAGAGTGTATGTGTGTGTGCGTGTGTGTGTGCGTGTGTGAGTGTATGTGTGTGTGCGTGTGTGCGTGCGTGTGTGTGTGTCTGTGAGTGTGTGTGTGTGTATGTGTGTCCCTTCGGCTCGCAGAGAAAAGAAAACAGCGGTGGCAAGAATGCCATGCCTGTCGTAAGAGGTGACTAATGGGTAGGAGTCGAGAGGTGAAGAGTGTATATGTGTGTGCGTGTGTGTGTGTTTGTGCGTATGTGAGTGTGTGTGTATGAGTGTGTGTGTCCGTTCGGCTTGCAGAGATAAGAATACGGCCGTGACAAGAAGGCCATGCTTGTTGTAATTAGCGGCTAATGGGTAGGAGTCGAGAGGTGAAGAGTGTATGTGTGTGTGTGCGTGTGTGATTGCGTGTGTGAGTGTGTGTGTATGTGTGTGTGTCCGTTAGGCTTGCAGGGATAAGAATACGGCTAAGGCAAGAAGGCCCTGCCTCTTGTAAGGGGCGACTAATGTGTAGGAATCGAGAGGTGAAGAGTGTATGTGTGTGTGTGTGTGTGTGTGTGAGTGTATGTGTGTGTGCGTGTGTGTTTGCGTGTGTGAGTATGTGTGTGTATGTGTGTGTGTCCGTTAGGCTTGCAGAGATAAGAATACGGCCGAGGCAAGAAGGCCCTGCCTCTTGTAAGGGGCGACTAATAGGTAGGAGTCGAGGGGTGAAGAGTGTATGTGTGTGTGCGTGTGTGTGTGCGTGTGTGAGTGAATGTGTGTGTGCGTGTGTGCGTGCGTGAGTGTGTGTCTGTGAGTGTGTGTGTGTGTATGTGTGTCCCTTCGGCTCGCAGAGAAAAGAAAACAGCGGTGGCAAGAATGCCATGCCTGTCGTAAGAGGTGACTAATGGGTAGGAGTCGAGAGGTGAAGAGTGTATATGTGTGTGCGTGTGTGTGTGTTTGTGCGTATGTGAGTGTGTGTGTATGAGTGTGTGTGTCCGTTCGGCTTGCAGAGATAAGAATACGGCCGTGACAAGAAGGCCATGCTTGTTGTAATTAGCGGCTAATGGGTAGGAGTCGAGAGGTGAAGAGTGTATGTGTGTGTGTGCGTGTGTGATTGCGTGTGTGAGTGTGTGTGTATGTGTGTGTGTCCGTTAGGCTTGCAGAGATAAGAATACGGCTAAGGCAAGAAGGCCCTGCCTCTTGTAAGGGGCGACTAATGTGTAGGAATCGAGAGGTGAAGAGTGTATGTGTGTGTGTGTGTGTGTGTGTGAGTGTATGTGTGTGTGCGTGTGTGCGAGCGTGTGTGTGTCTGTGAGTGTGTGTGTGTGTATGTGTGTCCCTTCGGCTCGCAGAGAAAAGAAAACAGCGGTGGCAAGAATGCAATGCCTGTCGTAAGAGGTGACTAATGGGTAGAAGTCGAGAGGTGAAGAGTGTATGTGTGTGTGCGTGTGTGTGTGTGCGTGTGTGTGTGAGTGTGTGTATCCGTTCGGCTTGCAGAGATAAGAATACCGCCGGGGCAAGAAAGCCCTGCCTCTCGTAAGAGGCGACCAAAAGGGAGGAGTCGAGAGGTGGATAGTATATGTGTGTGTGTGACTTTGTGTGTGTCCGCTCGGCTCGCAGAGATAAAAATACGGCCGTGGCAAAAAGGCCCTGCCTGTCTTAAGAGGCGACTAATGGATAGGAGTCGAGAGGTGGAAAGATTGTGCGTGTGCGTGTGTGCGTGTGTGTGTGCGTGTGTGTGTGAGTGTGTGTGTGTCCGTTCGGCTCGCAGAGAAGAACACGGCAGTGGCAAAAATCCCTGAATGTCGTAAGAGGCGACTAATGGGTAGGAGTCTAGAGGTGGAGCGTGTATGTGTGTGTGTGTGTGCGAGTGTGTGTGTGTGTGTGTCTGTTCGGCTCGCAGAGATAAGAATACGTCCGTGGCAAGAAGGCCCTGCCTGTCGTAAGAGCAGAATAATGGGTAGGAGTCAAGAGGTGAAGAGTGTATGTGTGTGTGTTTGTGTGCGTGTGTGCGTGCGTGTGTGAGTGTGTGTGTGAGTGTGTGTGTGTCAGTGTGTGTGTGTGTGTCCGGTCGGCTCGCAGAGATATGAACACGGCCGTGGCAAGAAGGCTCTGCCTGTCGTTTAGAAGAGTTTAGGTGTGTGTGTGTGTGGTTGTGAGTGTGTGTGTGTGTCTGTATGGCTCGCAGAGGTAAAAACACGGCCGTGGCAAAAAAGCCCTACCTGTCGTAAGAGGAGAATAATGGCTAGGAGTCGAGAGGTAAAGAGTGTATGTGTGTGTGTGCGCGCGTGTGTGTGTGTATGTGTATGTGTGTGTGTGTGCGTGTCTCTTCTGCTCGCAGAGGTACGAATACGGCCGTGGCAAGAAGGCCATGCTTGCTGTAAGGAGCAACTAATGGGTAGGAGTCGCGAGTTGAAGAGTGTACCTGTGTGTGAGTGTGTGTGTGTGCGTGTGTGAGTGTATGTGTGTGTGTGTCCGTTCGGCTTGCAGAGATAAGAATACAGCCGTGGCAAGAAGGCCCTGCCTGTCGTTTAGAAGAGTTTAGGTGTGTGTGTGTGTGTGTGGTTGTGAGTGTGTGTGTGTGTCTGTATGGCTCGCAGAGGTAAAAACACGGCCGTGGCAAAAAAGCCCTGCCTGTCGTAAGAGGCGACTAATGGGTAGGAGTCGAGAGGTGAAGAGTGTATGTGTGTGTGTGTGTGCGTGTGTGTGTGAGTGTGTGTGTGTGTGCGTGTGTGAGTGTGTGTGTATGTATGTGTGTCCGTTCGGCCTGCAGAGATAAGAATACCGCCGAGGCAAGAAGGCCCTGCCTGTCGTAAGGTGCGAGTAATAGGTAGGAGTCGAGAGGTGAAGAGTGTAGGTGTGTGTGTGTGAGTGTGTATGTGTGTCTGTATGGCTCGCAAAGATAAGAACACGGCCGTGGCAAAAAGGCCCTGCCTGTCGAAAGAGGCGACTAATGGGTAGGAGTGGAAAGGTGAAGAGTTTATGTGTGTGTCTCTATGTTCATGTGTGTGTGCGTGTGTGAGTGTGTGTATGTATGTTTGTCCGTTCGGCTTGCAGAGATAAGAACACAGCCGAGGCAAGAAGGCCCTGCCTGTCGTAAGGGGCGAGTAATAGGTAAGAGTCGAGAGGTGAAGAGTTTAGGTGTGTGTGTGTGTGAGTGTGTGTGTGTGTGTGTGTCTGTATGGCTCGCAGAGATAAAAACACGGCCGTGGCAAAAAGGCCCTGCCTGTCGTAAGAGACGACTAATGGGTAGGAGTCGAGAGGTAAAGAGTGTATGTGTGTGTGTGCGTGTGTGCGTGTGTGAGTGTGTGTGTGTGTCCGTTCGGCTCGCAGAGATAAGAATACGGCCGTGGCAAGAAGGCCCTGCCTGTCGTAGGAGGCGACTAATGGGTAGGAGTCGAAAGGTGAAGAGTGTGTGTGTGTGTGTGTGCGTGTGTGTGTGTGTGTGAGTGTGTGTGTGTGTGCGTGTGTGAGTGTGTGTGTATGTATGTGTGTCCGTTCGGCCTGCAGAGATAAGAATACAGCCGAGGCAAGAAGGCCCTGCCTGTCGTAAGGGGCGAGTAATAGGTAGGAGTCGATAGGTGAAGAGTGTATGTGTGTGTGTGTGCGTGTGTGCGTGTGTGTGCTTGTGTGAGTGTGTGTGTGTGTGTCCGGTCGTCTCGCAGAGATAAGAACACGGCCGTGGCAAAAAAGGCCCTGCCTGTCGAAAGAGGCGACTAATGGGTAGGAGTCGAGAGGTGAAGAGTGTATGTGTGTGTGTGCGTGTGTGCGTGTGTGTGATGTGTGAGTGTGTGTGTGTATCTGTGTGTGAGTGTGTGTGTGTCCAGTAGGCTCGCAGAGATAAGAACACGGCCGTGGCAAAAAGGCCCTGCCTGTCGTAAGAGGCGACTAATGGGTAGGAGTCGAGTGGTGAAGAGTGTATATGTGTGTGTGTGCGTGTGTGCGTGTGTGTGCGTGTGTGAGTGTGTTAGTATGTTTGTGTGTCCGTTTGGATTGCAGAGATAAGAATACGGCCAAGGCAAGAAGACCCTGCCTTTTGTAAGGGGCGACTAATAGGTAGGAGACGAGAGGTGAAGAGTGTATGTGTGTATGCGTGTGTGCGTGTGTGTGTGCGTGTGTGAGTATGTGTATGTCTCCGTTTGGCTTGCAGAGATAAGAATACGGCCGAGGCAAGAAGGCCCTGCCTCTTGTAAGGGGCGACTAATAGGTAGGAGTCGAGAGGTGAAGAGTGTATGTGTGTGTGCGTGTGTGTGTGTGAGTGTATGTGTGTGTGCGTGTGTGTTCGTGTGTGTGTGTTTGTGTGAGTGTGTGTGTGTGTGTATGTTTGTGTGTGTGTCCCTTCGGCTCGCAGAGATAAGAAAACAGCGGTGGCAAGAAGGACATGCCTGTCGTAAGGGGCGACTAATGGGTAGGAGTCGAGAGGTGAAAAGTGTATGTGTGTGTGTATGCGTGTGTAAGTGTGTGCGTGTGTGAGTGTGTGTGTGCGTGTGTGAGTGTGTGTGTGTCCGGTCGGCTCGCAGAGATAAGAACACGTCCGTGCCAAGAAAGCCCTGCCTGTCGTAAGCGGTGACTAATGGGTAGAAGTCGAGAGGTGAAGAGTGTATGTGTGTGTGTGTGTGCGTGTGCGTGTGTGCTTGTGTGTGCTTGTGTGGGTGTGTGTGTGTGTGTGTCTGGTCGTCTCGCAGAGATAAGAACACGGCCGTGGCAAGAAGGCCCTGCCTGTCGTAAGAGGCGACTAATGGGTAGGAGTCGAGAGGTGAAGAGTGTATGTGTGTGTTTGCGTGTGTGCGTGTGTGTGCGTGTGTGACTGTGTGTGTGTATTTTTGTGTGTGAGTGTGTGTGTTCAGTAGGCTCGCAGAGATAAGAACACGGCCGTGGCAAGAAGGCCCTGCCTGTCGTAAGAGGCGACTAATGGGTAGGAGTCGAGTGGTGAAGAGTGTATATGTGTGTGTGCGTGTGTGCGTGTGTGTGCGTGTGTGAGTGTGTGTGTATGTTTGTGTGTCCGTTTGGATTGCAGAGATAAGAATACGGCCAAGACAAGAAGACCCTGCCTTTTGTAAGGGGCGACTAATAGGGTGGAGACGAGAGGTGAAGAGTGTATGTGTGTATGCGTGTGTGCGTGTGTGTGTGCGTGTGTGAGTATGTGTGTGTGTCCGTTTGGCTTGCAGAGATAAGAATACGGTCGAGGCAAGAAGGCCCTGCCTCTTGTAAGGGGCGACTAATAGGTAGGAGTCGAGAGGTAAAGAGTGTATGTGTGTGTGCGTGTGTGTGTGAGTGTATGTGTGTGTGCGAGTGTGTTCGTGTGTGTGTGTGTGTGTGTGAGTGTGTGTGTGTGTATGTTTGTGTGTGTGTCCCTTCGGCTCGCAGAGATAAGAAAACAGCGGTGGCAAGAAGGACATGCCTGTCGTAAGGGGCGACTAATGGTTAGGAGTCGAGAGGTGAAGAGTGTATGTGTGCGTGCGTGTGCGCGTGTGTGTGTGAGTGTGTGTGTATGTGTATGTGTGTCCCTTCGGCTCGCAAAAATAAGAAATCGGCGGTTTCAAGAAGGCCATGCCTGTCGTAAGAGGTGACTAATGGGTAGGAGTCGAGAGCTGAAAAGTGTATGTGTGTGTGTGTATGCGTGTGTAAGTGTGTGCGTGTGTGCGTGCGTGTGTGAGTGTGTGTGTGTATGTGTGTGTGTATGTGTGTGTCCCTTCGGCTCGAAGAGATAAGAAAACAGCGGTGGCAAGAAGGCCATGCCTGTCGTAATGGGCGACTAATGGGTAGGAGTCGAGAGGTGAAGAATGTATGCGTGCGTTTGTATGAGTGTGTGTGTGTATGTGTGTGTGTCCCTTCGTCTCGCAGAGATAAGAAAACAGCGGTGGCAAGAAGGCCATGCTTGTCGTAAGAGGCGACTAATGGGTAGAAGTCGAGTGGTGAAGAGTGTAATTGTGTGTGTGTGTGCGCGTGTGTGTGTGCGTGTGTGCGTGCTTGTGTGTGTGAGTGTGTGTGTCCGTTCAGCTTGCAGAGATAAGAATACGGCAGGGGCAAGAAGGCCCTGCCTGTCGTTAGTGGCGACTACTGGGTAGGAGTCGAGAGGTGAAGAGTGTATGTGTGTGTGTGTGCGTGTGTGAGTGTGTGTGTATGTGTGTGTGTGTGTGTCTCTTCGGCTCACAGAGATAAGACTACGGCCGAGGAAAGAAGGCCCTGCCTGACGTAAGAGGCGACTAATGGGTAGGAGTCGAGAGGTGAAGAGTGTATGTGTGTGTGTGTGTGTGCGTGTGTGTTTGCGTGTGTGAGTATGTGTGTGTATGTGTGTGTGTCCGTTAGGCTTGCAGAGATAAGAATACGGCCGAGGCAAGAAGGCCCTGCCTCTTGTAAGGGGCGACTAATAGGTAGGAGTCGAGGGGTGAAGAGTGTATGTGTGTGTGAGTGTGTGTGTGCGTGTGTGAGTATGTGTGTGTGTCCGTTCGGCTTGCAGAGATAAGAACACGGCCGAGGAAAGAATGCCCTGCCTGACGTAAGAGGCGACTAATGGGTAGGAGTCGAGAGGTGAAGAGTGTATGTGTGTGTGTGCGTGTGTGCGTGTGTGAGTGTGTGTGTGTGTCCGTTCGGCTCGCAGAGATAAGAATACGGCCGTGGCAAGAAGGCCCTGCCTGTCGTAAGAGGCGACTAATGGGTAGGAGTCGAAAGGTGAAGAGTGTATGTGTGTGTGTGTGTGCGTGTGTGTGTGAGTGTGTGTGTGTGCGTGTGTGAGTGTGTGTGTATGTATGTGTGTCCGTTCGGCCTGCAGAGATAAGAATACAGCCGAGGCAAGAAGGCCCTGCCTGTCGTAAGGGGCGAGTAATAGGTAGGAGTCGAGAGGTGAAGAGTGTATGTGTGTGTGTGCGTGTGTGTGCTTGTGTGAGTGTGTGTGTGTGTGTCCGGTCGTCTCGCAGAGATAAGAACACGGCGGTGGCAAAAAAGGCCCTGCCTGTCGAAAGAGGCGACTAATGGGTAGGAGTCGAGAGGTGAAGAGTGTATGTGTGTGTGTGTGCGTGTGTGCGTGTGTGTGCGTGTGAGTGTGTGTGTATGTTTGTGTGTCCGTTTGGATTGCAGAGATAAGAATACGGCCAAGGCAAGAAGGCCCTGCCTCTTGTAAGGGGCGACTAATAGGTAGGAGTCGAGAGGTGAAGAGTGTATGTGTGTGTGCGTGTGTGTGTGTGAGTGTATGTGTGTGTGCGTGTGTGTTCGTGTGTGTGTGTGTGTGAGTGTGTGTGTGTATGTTTGTGTGTGTGTCCCTTCGGCTCGCAGAGATAAGAAAACAGCGGTGGCAAGAAGGACATGCCTGTCGTAAGGGGCGACTAATGGGTAGGAGTCGAGAAGTGAAGAGTGTATGTGTGCGTGCGTGTGTGCGTGTGTGTGTGAGTGTGTGTGTATGTGTATGTGTGTCCCTTCGGCTCGCAGAGATAAGAAATCAGCGGTTTCAAGAAGGCCATGCCTGTCGTAAGAGGTGACTAATGGGTAGGAGTCGAGAGGTGAAAAGTGTATGTGTGTGTGTGTGTATGCGTGTGTAAGTGTGTGCGTGTGTGCGTGCGTGTGTGAGTGTGTGTGTGTATGTGTGTGTGTGAGTGTGTGTGTCCGGTTGGCTCGCAGAGATAAGAACACGGCCGTGGCAAAAAGGCCCTGCCTGTCGTAAGAGGCGACTAATGGGTAGGAGTCGAGAGGTGAAAAGTGTATGTGTGCGTGCGTGTGTGTGTGAGTGTGTGTGTATGTGTGTGTCCCTTCGGCTCGCAGAGATAAGAAAACAGCGGTGGCAAGAAGGCCATGCCTGTCGTAATGGGCGACTAATGGGTGGGAGTCGAGAGGTGAAGAATGTATGTGTGCGTGCGTTTGTGCGCGTGTGTGTGTGAGTGTGTGTATGTATGTGTGTGTGTCCCTTCGTCTCGCAGAGATAAGAAAACAGCGGTGGCAAGAAGGCCATGCTTGTCGTAAGAGGCGACTAATGGGTAGAAGTCGAGAGGTGAAGAGTGTAATTGTGTGTGTGTGTGTGCGCGTGTGTGTGTGCGTGTGTGCGTGCTTGTGTGTGTGAGTGTGTGTGTCCGTTCAGCTTGCAGAGATAAGAATACGGCAGGGGCAAGAAGGCCCTGCCTGTCGTTAGTGGCGACTACTGGGTAGGAGTCGAGAGGTGAAGAGTGTATGTGTGTGTGTGTGTGTGTGAGTGTGTGTGTATGTGTGTGTGTGTGTGTCTTCGGCTCACAGAGATAAGACTACGGCCGAGGAAAGAAGGCCCTGCCTGACGTAAGAGGCGACTAATGGGTAGGAGTCGAGAGGTGAAGAGTGTATGTGTGTGTGTGTGTGTGTGCGTGTGTGTTTGCGTGTGTGAGTATGTGTGTGTATGTGTGTGTGTCCGTTAGGCTTGCAGAGATAAGAATACGGCCGAGGCAAGAAGGCCCTGCCTCTTGTAAGAGGCGACTAATAGGTAGGAGTCGAGGGGTGAAGAGTGTATGTGTGTGTGAGTGTGTGTGTGCGTGTGTGAGTATGTGTGTGTGTCCGTTCGGCTTGCAGAGATAAGAACACGGCCGAGGAAAGAATGCCCTGCCTGACGTAAGAGGCGACTAATGGGTAGGAGTCGAGAGGTGAAGAGTGTATGTGTGTGTGTGTGTGTGTGTGCGTGTGTGTTTGCGTGTGTGAGTGTGTGTGTGTGTATGTGTGTGTGTCCGTTAGGCTAGCAGAGATAAGAATACGGCCAAGGCAAGAAGGCCCTGCCTGTCTTAAGAGGCGACTAATGGATAGGATTCGAGAGGTGGAAAGATTGTGCGTGTGCGTGTGCGTGTGTGTGTGCGTGTGTGTGTGAGTGTGTGTGTGTCCGTTCGGCTCGCAGAGAAGAACACGGCAGTGGCAAAAAGTCCCTGAATGTCCTAAGAGGCGACCAATGGGTAGGAGTCTAGAGGTGGAGCGTGTATGTTTGTGTGTGTGTGTGCGAGTGTGTGTGTGTGTCTGTTCGGCTCGCAGAGATAAGAATACGTCCGTGGCAAGAAGGCACTGCCTGTCGTAAGAGCAGAATAATGGGTAGGAGTCGAGAGGTGAAGAGTGTATGTGTGTGTGTTTGTGTGCGTGTGTGCGTGCGTGTGTGAGTGTGTGTGTGAGTGTGTGTGTGTCAGTGTGTGTGTGTATCCGGTCGGCTCGCAGAGATATGAACACGGCCGTGGCAAGAAGGCTCTGCCTGTCGTAAGAGGAGAATAATGGCTAGGAGTCGAGAGGTAAAGAGTGTATGTGTGTGTGTGCGCGCGTGTGTGTATGTATGTGTATGTGTGTGTGTGCGTGTCTCTTCTGCTCGCAGAGGTACGAATACGGCCGTGGCAAGAAGGCCATGCTTGCTGTAAGGAGCAACTAATGGGTAGGAGTCGCGAGTTGAAGAGTGTACCTGTGTGTGAGTGTGTGTGTGTGTGCGTGTGTGAGTGTATGTGTGTGTGTGTCCGTTCGGCTCGCAGAGATAAGAATACGGCCGTGGCAAGAAGCCCTGCCTGTCGTTTAGAAGAGTTTAGGTGTGTGTGTGTGTTTGTGAGTGTGTATGTGTGTGTGTGTCTGTATGGCTCGCAGAGGTAAAAACACGGCCGTGGCAAAAAGGCCCTGCCTGTCGTAAGAGACGACTAATGGGTAGGAGTTGAGAGGTGAAGAGTGTATGTGTGTGTATGTGTGCGTGTGTGCGTGTGTGAGTGTGTGAGTGTGTCTGTATGGCTCGCAGAGGTAAAAACACGGCCGTGGCAAAAAAGCCCTGCCTGTCGTAAGAGGCGACTAATGGGTAGGAGTCGAGAGGTGAAGAGTGTATGTGTGTGTGTGTGTGCGTGTGTGTGTGAGTGTGTGTGTGTGTGCGTGTGTGAGTGTGTGTGTATGTATGTGTGTCCGTTCGGCCTGCAGAGATAAGAATACAGCCGAGGCAAGAAGGCCCTGCCTGTCGTAAGGTGCGAGTAATAGGTAGAAGTCGAGAGGTGAATGGTGTAGGTGTGTGTGTGTGAGTGTGTATGTGTGTCTGTATGGCTCGCAAAGATAAGAACAAGGCCGTGGCAAAAAGGCCCTGCCTGTCGAAAGAGGCGACTAATGGGTAGGAGTGGAGAGGTGAAGAGTGTATGTGTGTGTGTGCGTGTGTGCGTGTGTGAGTGTGTGTGTGTGTCCGTTCGGCTCGCAGAGATAAGAATACGGCGGTGGCAAGAAGGTCCTGCCTGTCGTAAGAGACGACTAATGGGTAGGAGTCGAGAGTTGAAGAGTGTATGTGTGTGTGTGCGTGTGTGCGTGTGTGAGTGTGTGTGTGTGTCTGTTCGGCTCGCAGAGATAAGAATACGGCCGTGGCAAGAAGGCCCTGCCTGTCGTAAGAGACGACTAATGGGTAGGAGTCGAGAGGTGAAGAGTGTATGTGTGTGTGTGCGTGTGTGCGTGTGTGAGTGTGTGTGTGTGTGTCCGTTCGGCTCGCAGAGATAAGAATACGGCCGTGGCAAGAAGGCCCTGCCTGTCGTAAGAGGCGACTAATGGGTAGGAGTCGAAAGGTGAAGAGTGTATGTGTGTGTGTGTGTGCGTGTGTGTGTGTGTGTGTGTGAGTGCGTGTGTGTGTGCGTGTGTGAGTGTGTGTGTATGTATGTGTGTCCGTTCGGCCTGCAGAGATAAGAATACAGCCGAGGCAAGAAGGCCCTGCCTGTCGTAAGGGGCGAGTAATAGGTAGGAGTCGAGAGGTGAAGAGTGAATGTGTGTGTGTGCGTGTGTGCGTGTGTGTGCTTGTGTGAGTGTGTGTGTGTGTGTCCGGTCGTCTCGCAGAGATAAGAACACGGCGGTGGCAAAAAAGGCCCTGCCTGTCGAAAGAGGCGACTAATGGGTAGGAGTCGAGAGGTGAAGAGTGTATGTGTGTGTGTGTGCGTGTGTGCGTGTGTGTGCGTGTGAGTGTGTGTGTATGTTTGTGTGTCCGTTTGGATTGCAGAGATAAGAATACGGCCAAGGCAAGAAGACCCTGCCTTTTGTAAGGGGCGACTAATAGGTAGGAGACGAGAGGTGAAGAGTGTATGTGTGTATGCGTGTGTGCGTTTGTGTGTGCGTGTGTGAGTATGTGTGTGTGTCCGTTTGGCTTGCAGAGATAAGAATACGGCCGAGGCAAGAAGGCCCTGCCTCTTGTAAGGGGCGACTAATAGGTAGGAGTCGAGAGGTGAAGAGTGTATGTGTGTGTGCGTGTGTGTGTGTGAGTGTATGTGTGTGTGCGTGTGTGTTCGTGTGTGTGTGTGTGAGTGTGTGTGTGTATGTTTGTGTGTGTGTCCCTTCGGCTCGCAGAGATAAGAAAACAGCGGTGGCAAGAAGGACATGCCTGTCGTAAGGGGCGACTAATGGGTAGGAGTCGAGAAGTGAAGAGTGTATGTGTGCGTGCGTGTGTGCGTGTGTGTGTGAGTGTGTGTGTATGTGTATGTGTGTCCCTTCGGCTCGCAGAGATAAGAAATCAGCGGTTTCAAGAAGGCCATGCCTGTCGTAAGAGGTGACTAATGGGTAGGAGTCGAGAGGTGAAAAGTGTATGTGTGTGTGTGTGTATGCGTGTGTAAGTGTGTGCGTGTGTGCGTGCGTGTGTGAGTGTGTGTGTGTATGTGTGTGTGTGAGTGTGTGTGTCCGGTTGGCTCGCAGAGATAAGAACACGGCCGTGGCAAAAAGGCCCTGCCTGTCGTAAGAGGCGACTAATGGGTAGGAGTCGAGAGGTGAAAAGTGTATGTGTGCGTGCGTGTGTGTGTGAGTGTGTGTGTATGTGTGTGTCCCTTCGGCTCGCAGAGATAAGAAAACAGCGGTGGCAAGAAGGCCATGCCTGTCGTAATGGGCGACTAATGGGTAGGAGTCGAGAGGTGAAGAATGTATGTGTGCGTGCGTTTGTGCGCGTGTGTGTGTGAGTGTGTGTGTGTATTTGTGTGTGTGTCCCTTCGTCTCGCAGAGATAAGAAAACAGTGGTGGCAAGAAGGCCATGCTTGTCGTAAGAGGCGACTAATGGGTAGGAGTCGAGAGGTGAAGAGTGTAATTGTGTGTGTGTGTGCGTGTGTGCGTGCTTGTGTGTGTGATTGTGTGTGTCCGTTCAGCTTGCAGAGATAAGAATACGGCCGGGGCAAGAAGGCCCTGCCTGTCGTAAGTGGCGACTACTGAGTAGGAGTCGAAAGGTGAAGAGTGTATGTGTGTGTGTGTGTGTGTGCGTGTGTGTTTGCGTGTGTGAGTGTGTGTGTGTATGTGTGTGTGTCCGTTAGGCTTGCAGAGATAAGAATACGGCCAAGGCAAGAAGGCCCTGCCTCTTGTAAGGGGCGACTAATGTGTAGGAATCGAGAGGTGAAGAGTGTATGTGTGTGTGTGTGTGTGTGCGTGTGTGTTTGCGTGTGTGAGTGTGTGTGTGTGTATGTGTGTGTGTCCGTTAGGCTTGCAGAGATAAGAATACGGCCGAGGCAAGAAGGCCCTGCCTCTTGTAAGGGGCGACTAATAGGTAGGAGTCGAGGGGTGAAGGGTGTATGTGTGTGTGCGTGTGTGTGTGCGTGTGTGAGTATGTGTGTGTGTCCGTTCGGCTTGCAGAGATAAGAACACGGCCGAGGAAAGAAGGCCCTACCTGACGTAAGAGGAGACTAATGGGTAGGAGTCGAGAGGTGAAGAGTGTATGTGTGTGTGTGTGTGTGTGCGTGTGTGTTTGCGTGTGTGAGTGTGTGTGTGTATGTGTGTGTGTCCGTTAGGCTAGCAGAGATAAGAATACGGCCAAGGCAAGAAGGCCCTGCCTCTTGTAAGGGGCGACTAATAGGTAGGAATCGAGAGGTGAAGAGTGTATGTGTGTGTGCGTGTGTGTGTGTGTGTGTGAGTGTATGTGTGTGTGCGTGTGTGCGTGCGTGTGTGTGTGTCTGTGAGTGTGTGTGTGTGTGTATGTGTGTCCCTTCGGCTCGCAGAGAAAAGAAAACAGCGGTGGCAAGAATGCCATGCCTGTCGTAAGAGGTGACTAATGGGTAGGAGTCGAGAGGTGAAGAGTGTATATGTGTGTGCGTGTGTGTGTGTTTGTGCGTATGTGAGTGTGTGTGTATGGGTGTGTGTGTCCGTTCGGCTTGCAGAGATAAGAATACGGCCGTGACAAGAAGGCCATGCTTGTTGTAGTTAGCGGCTAATGGGTAGAAGTCGAGAGGTGAAGAGTGTATGTGTGTGTGTGTGCGTGTGTGTTTGCGTGTGTGAGTGTGTGTGTATGTGTGTGTGTCCGTTAGGCTTGCAGAGATAAGAATACGGCTAAGGCAAGAAGGCCCTGCCTCTTGTAAGGGGCGACTAATGTGTAGGAATCGAGAGGTGAAGAGTGTATGTGTGTGTGCGTGTGTGCGTGTGTGTGTGTGTGTGTGTGTGAGTGTATGTGTGTGTGCGTGTGTGCGAGCGTGTGTGTGTCTGTGAGAGTGTGTGTGTGTATGTGTGTCCCTTCGGCTCGCAGAGAAAAGAAAACAGCGGTGGCAAGAATGCCATGCCTGTCGTAAGAGGTGACTAATGGGTAGGAGTCGAGAGGTGAAGAGTGTATGTGTGTGTGTGTGACTGTGTGTGTTTCCGCTCGGCTCGCAGAGATAAAAATACGGCCGTGGCAAGAAGGCCCTGCCTGTCTTAAGAGGCGACTAATGGATAGGAGTCGAGCGGTGGAAAGATTGTGCGTGTGCGTGTGGGCGTGTGTGTGTGCGTGTGTGTGTGAGTGTTTCCGCTCGGCTCGCAGAGATAAAAATACGGCCGTGGCAAGAAGGCCCTGCCTGTCTTAAGAGGCGACTAATGGATAGGAGTCGAGCGGTGGAAAGATTGTGTGTGTGCGTGTGTGTGTGTGCGTGCGTGTGTGTGTGAGTGTGTGTATCCGTTCGGCTTGCAGAGATAAGAATACCGCCGGAGCAAGAAGGCCCTGCCTCTCGTAAGAGGCGACCAAAAGGGAGGAGTCGAGAGGTGAATAGTGTATGTGTGTGTGTGTGACTGTGTGTGTTTCCGCTCGGCTCGCAGAGATAAAAATACGGCCGTGGCAAGAAGGCCCTGCCTGTCTTAAGAGGCGACTAATGTATAGGAGTCGAGCGGTGGAAAGATTGTGCGTGTGCGTGTGTGCGTGTGTGTGTGCGTGTGTGTGTAAGTGTGTGTGTGTCCGTTCGGCTCGCAGAGAAGAACACGGCAGTGGCAAAAAGTCCCTGAATGTCGCAAGAGGCGACCAATGGGTAGGAGTCTAGAGGTGGAGCGTGTATGTGTGTGTGTGTGTGCGAGTGTGTGTGTGTGTCTGTATGGCTCGCAAAGATAAGAACACGGCCGTGGCAAAAAGGCCCTGCCTGTCGAAAGAGGCGACTAATGGGTAGGAGTAGAGAGGTGAAGAGTTTATGTGTGTGTCTCTGTGTGCATGTGTGTGTGCGTGTGTGAGTGTGTGTATGTATGTGTGTCCGTTCGGCTTGCAGAGATAAGAACACAGCCGAGGCAAGAAGGCCCTGCCTGTCGTAAGGGGCGAGTAATAGGTAAGAGTCGAGAGGTGAAGAGTTTAGGTGTGTGTGTGTGTGAGTGTGTGTGTGTGTGTGTCTGTATGGCTCGCAGAGATAAAAACACGGCCGTGGCAAAAAGGCCCTGCCTGTCGTAAGAGACGACTAATGGGTAGGAGTCGAGAGGTGAAGAGTGTATGTGTGTGTGTGTGCGTGTGTGCGTGTGTGAGTGTGTGTGTGTGTCCGTTCGACTCGCAGAGATAAGAATACGGCCGTGGCAAGAAGGCCCTGCCTGTCGTAGGAGGCGACTAATGGGTGGGAGTCGAAAGGTGAAGAGTGTATGTGTGTGTGTATGTATGTGTGTCCGTTCGGCCTGCAGAGATAAGAATACAGCCGAGGCAAGAAGGCCCTGCCTGTCGTAAGGGGCGAGTAATAGGTAGGAGTCGAGAGGTGAAGAGTGTATGTGTGTGTGTGCGTGTGTGCGTGTGTGCGTGTGTGTGCTTGTGTAAGTGTGTGTGTGTGTCCGGTCGTCTCGCAAAGATAAGAACACGGCCGTGGCAAAAAAGGCCCTGCCTGTCGAAAGAGGCAACTAATGGGTAGGAGTCGAGAGGTGAAGAGTGTATGTGTGTGTGTGCGTGCGTGCGTGTGTGTGGTGTGTGAGTGTGTGTGTGTATCTGTGTGTGTGAGTGTGTGTGTGTCCAGTAGGCTCGCAGAGATAAGAACACGGCCGTGGCAAGAAGGCCCTGCCTGTCCTAAGAGGCGACTAATGGGTAGGAGTCGAGTGGTGAAGAGTGTATATGTGTGTGTGTGCGTGTGTCCGTGTGTGTGCGTGTGTGAGTGTGTGTGTATGTTTGTGTGTCCGTTTGGCTTGCAGAGATAAGAATACGGCCGAGGCAAGAAGGCCCTGCCTCTTGTAAGGGGCGACTAATAGGTAGGAGTCGAGAGGTGAAGAGTGTATGTGTGTGTGCGTGTGTGTGTGTGAGTGTGCGTGTGTGAGTATGTGTGTGTGTCCGTTTGGCTTGCAGAGATAAGAATACGGCCGAGGCAAGAAGGCCCTGCCTCTTGTAAGGGGCGACTAATAGGTAGGAGTCGAGTGGTGAAGAGTGTATATGTGTGTGTGTGTGCGTGTGTGCGTGTGTGTGCGTGTGTGAGTGTGTGTGTATGTTTGTGTGTCCGTTTGGCTTGCAGAGATAAGAAAACGGCCAAGGCAAGAAGACCCTGCCTTTTGCAAGGGGCGACTAATAGGTAGGAGACGAGAGGTGAAGAGTATATGTGTGTATGCGTGTGTGCGTCTGTGTGTGCGTGTGTGAGTATGTGTGTGTGTCCGTTTGGCTTGCAGAGATAAGAATACGGCCGAGGCAAAAAGGCCCTGCCTCTTGTAAGGGGCGACTAATAGGTAGGAGTTGAGAGGTGAAGAGTGTATGTGTGTGTGCGTGTGTGTGTGTGAGTGTATGTGTGTGTGCGTGTGTGTTCGTGTGTGTGTGTGTGTGAGTGTGTGTGTGTGTATGTTTGTGTGTGTGTCCCTTCGGCTCGCATAGATAAGAAAACAGCGGTGGCAAGAAGGACATGCCTGTCGTAAGAGGTGACTAATGGGTAGGAGTCGAGAGGTGAAAAGTGTATGTGTGTGTGTGTGTCTATGAGTGTGTAAGTGTGTGCGTGTGTGCGTGCGTGTGTGTGTGTGAGTGTGTGTGTCCGGTTGGCTCGCAGAGATAAGAACACGGCCGTGGCAAGAAGGCCCTGCCTGTCGTAAGAGGCGACTAATGGGTAGGAGTCGAGAGGTGAAAAGTGTATGTGTGCGTGCGTGTGTGTGTGTGAGTGTGTGTGTATGTGTGTGTCCCTTCGGCTCGCAGAGATAAGAAAACAGCGGTGGCAAGAAGGCCATGCTTGTCGTAAGAGGCGACTAATGGGTAGGAGTCGAGAGGTGAAGAGTGTAATTGTGTGTGTGTGTGTGTGCGCGTGTGTGTGTGCGTGTGTGCGTGCTTGTGTGTGTGATTGTGTGTGTCCGTTCAGCTTGCAGAGATAAGAATACGGCCGGGGCAAGAAGGCCCTGCCTGTCGTAAGTGGCGACTACTGGGTAGGAGTCGAAAGGTGAAGAGTGTATGTGTGTGTGTGTGTGCGTGTGTGTTTGCGTGTGTGAGTGTGTGTGTGTATGTGTGTGTGTCCGTTAGGCTTGCAGAGATAAGAATACGGCCAAGGCAAGAAGGCCCTGCCTCTTGTAAGGGGCGACTAATGTGTAGGAATCGAGAGGTGAAGAGTGTATGTGTGTGTGTGTGTGCGTGTGTGTTTGCGTGTGTGAGTGTGTGTGTGTGTGTGTATGTGTGTCTGTCCGCTAGGCTTGCAGAGATAAGAATACGGCCGAGGCAAGAAGGCCCTGCCTCTTGTAAGGGGCGACTAATAGGTAGGAGTCGAGGGGTGAAGAGTGTATGTGTGTGTGCGTGTGTGTGTGCGTGTGTGAGTATGTGTGTGTGTCCGTTCGGCTTGCAGAGATAAGAATACGGCCGAGGCAAGAATGCCCTGCCTGTCGTAAGTGGCGACTAATTGGTAGGAGTCGAGAGGTGAAGAGTGTATGTGTGTGTGTGCGTGTGTGCGTGTGTGTGTGCGTGTGTGAGTGTGTGTGTCCGGTCGGCTCGCAGTGATAAGGACACGTCTGTGCCAAGAAGGCCCTGCCTGTCGTAAGTGACGACTAATTGGTAGGAGTCGAGAGGTGAAGAGTGTATGTGTGTGTGTGTGTGTGCGTGTGTGGGTGTGTGTGTGTGTTTGTGCGTGTGTAAGTGTGTGTGTGTATGTATGTGTGTGTCCATTCGGCTCGCAGAGATTAGAATACAGCCGAGGCAAGAAGGCCATGCCTGTCGTAAGAGGCAACTAATGGGTAGGAGTCGAGAGGTGAAAAGTGTTTTTGTGTGTGTGCGTGTGTGTGCGTGTGTGCGTGCTTGTGTGTGTGAGTGTGTATGTGTCCGTTCGGCTTGCAGAGATAAGAATACGGCCGAGGCAAGAATGCCCTGCCTGTCGTAAGAGGCGACTAATGGGTAGGAGTCGAGAAGTGAAGAGTGTATGTGTGTGTGAGTGTGCGTGTGTGCGTGTGTGTGCGTGTGTGAGTGTGTATGTGTGTGTGTGTCCGTTCGGCTTGCAGAGATAAGAGCACGACCGAGGCAATGCCCTGCCTATTCGTAAGAGGCGACTAATAGGTAGGAGTCGAGAGGTGAAGAATGTATGTGTGTGTGCGTGTGTGCGTGTTTGTGTGTGTGTGAGTGTATGTGTGTGTGCGTGTGTGCGTGCGTGTGTGAGTATGTGTGTGTGTGTATGTGTGTATGTATGTGTGTGTGTACCCCTTCGGCTCGCAGAGATAAGAATACGTCCGTGGCAGGAAGGCCATGCTTGCTGTAAGGAGCGACTAATGGGTAGGAGTCTAGAGGTGAAGCGTGCATGTGTGTGTGTGTATGTGTGCAAGTGTGTGTGTGTGTCCGTTCGGCTCGCAGAGATAGGTATACGTCCGTGGCAAGAAGGCCCTGCCTGTCTTAAGAGGCGACTAATGAATAGGAGTCGAGAGGTGGAGAGTGTGTGCCTGTGCGTGTGCGTGTGTGTGCATGTGTAAGTGTGTGTATGTGTGTGTCTGTTTGGCTTGCAGAGATAAGATTACGGCCGAGGCAAGAAGGCCCTGCCTCTTGTAATGGGCGACTAATAAGTAGGAGTCGAGAGGTGAAGAGTGTATGTGTGTGTGTGCGTGTGTGCGTGTGTGTGTGCGTGTGTGAGTATGTGTGTGTGTCCGTTCGGCTTGCAGAGATAAGCACACGGCCAAGGCAAGAAGGCCCTGCCTGTCGTAAGAGGCGACTAATAGGTAGGAGTCGAGAGGTGAAGAATGTATGTGTGTGTGCATGTGTGCGTGTTTGTGTGTGTGTGAGTGTATGTGTGTGTGCGTGTGTGCGTGTGTGCGTGCGTGTGTGCGTGTGTGAGTATGTGTGTGTGTTAGTTCGGCTTGCAGAAATAAGAACACGACCGAGGCAAGAAGGCCCTGCCTATCGTAAGAGGCGGCTAATAGGTAGGAGTCGAGAGGTGAAGAGTGTATGTGTGTGTGTGCGTGTGTGCGTGTGTGTGTGCGTGTGTGAGTATGTGTGTGTGTCCGTTCGGCTTGCAGAGATAAGAACACGGCCAAGGCAAGAAGGCCCTGCCTGTCGTAAGAGGCGACTAATAGGTAGGAGTCGAGAGGTGAAGAATGTATGTGTGTGTGCGTGTGTGCGTGTTTGTGTGTGTGTGAGTGTATGTGTGTGTGCGTGTGTGCGTGTGTGAGTATGTGTGTGTGTCCGTTCGTCTTGCAGAGATAAGAACACGGCCGAGGCAAGAAGGACCTGCCTGTCGTGAGAGGCGAGTAATAGGTATGTGTGTGTGTGTCAGTGTGTGTGTGTGTGTCCGGTCGGCTCGCAGAGATGAGAACACGGCCGTGGCAAGAAGGCACTGCCTGTCGTTAAGAGGCGACTAATGGGTAGGAGCCGAGAGGTGAAGGGTGTATGTGTGTGTGTGCGTGTGTGCGTGTGTGTACGTGTGTGTGTGTATGTGTGTGTGTCTGTTTGGCTTGCAGAGATAAGAATACGGCCGAGGCAAGAAGGCCCTGCCTCTTGTAAAGGGCGACTAATAAGTAGGAGTCGAGAGGTGAAGAGTGTATGTGTGTATGCGTGTGTGCGTGTGTACGTGTGTGAGTATGTGTGTGTGTCCGTTCGGCTTGCAGAGATAAGAACACGGCCAAGGCAAGAAGGCCCTGCCTGTCGTAAGAGGCGACTAATGGGTAGGAGTCGAGAGGTGAAGAATGTATGTGTGTGTGCGTGTGTGCGTGTTTGTGTGTGTGTGAGTGTATGTGTGTGTGCGTGTGTGCGTGCGTGTGTGCGTGTGTGTGTGTGAGTGTGTGTGTGTATGTGTGTGTGTGTGTGTGTCCCTTCGCTCGCAGAGATAAGAAAAAAGCGGTGGCAAGAAGGCCATGCCTGTCGTAAGAGGAGAATAATGGGTAGGAGTCGAGAGGTGAAGAGTGTATGTGTGTGTGTGCGTGTGTGCGTGCGTGTGTGAGTGTGTATGTGTATGTGTGTGTGTCAGTGTGTGTGTGTGTCCGGTCGGCTCGCAGAGATGAGAACACGGCCGTGGCAAGAAGGCACTGCCTGTCGTTAAGAGGCGACTTATGGGTAGGAGTCGAGAGGTGAAGAGTGTATGTGTGTGTGTGTGTGTGTGTGTGTGCGTGTGTGCGTGTGTGTGCGTGTGTGTGTATGTGTGTGTCTGTTTGGCTTGCAGAGATAAGAATACGGCCGAGGCAAGAAGGCCCTGCCTCTTGTAAGGGGCGACTAATAAGTAGGAGTCGAGAGGTGAAGAGTGTATGTGTGTATGCGTGTGTGCGTGTGTGTGTGCTTGTGTAAGTGTATGCGTGTGCGTGTGTTTGTGAGTGTGTGTGTGTGCGTGTATGTGTGTGTGTGTATCCCTTCGGCTCGCAGAGATAAGAAAACTGCCGTGGCAAGAAGGCCATGCCTGTCGTAAGAGACGACTAATGGGTAGGAGTCGAGAGGTGAAGAGTGTATGTGTGTGTGTGTGTGTGTGCGTGTGTGCGTGTGTGTGCGTGTGTGTGTGTATGTGTGTGTCTGTTTGGCTTGCAGAGATAAGAATACGGCCGAGGCAAGAAGGCCCTGCCTCTTGTAAGGGGCGACTAATAAGTAGGAGTCGAGAGGTGAAGAGTGTATGTGTGTATGCGTGTGTGCGTGTGTGTGTGCTTGTGTAAGTGTATGCGTGTGCGTGTGTTTGTGAGTAAGTGTGTGTGCGTGTTTGTGTGTGTGTGTATCCCTTCGGTTCGCAGAGATAAGAAAACAGCCGTGGCAAGAAGGCCATACCTGTCGTAAGAGACGACTAATGGGTAGGAGTCGAGACGTGAAGAGTGTATGTGTGTGTGTGTGTGCGTGTGTGCGTGTGTGTGTGAGTATGTATGTGTGTATGTGTGTGTGTATCCCTTCGGCTCGCAGAGATAAGAATACGTCCGTGGCAAGAAGGCCATGCTTGCTGTAAGGAGCGACTAATTGGTAGGAGTCGAGAGGTGAAGCGTGTATGTGTGTGTGTGTGTGTGTGTGTGTGTGTGTGTGTGTGCAAGTGTGTGTGTGTGTCCGTTCGGCTCGCTGAGATAGGAATACGTCTGTGGCAAGAAGGCCCTGCCTGTTTTAAGAGGCGACTAATGGATAGGAGTCGAGAGGTAAAGAGTGTGTGCGTGTGCGTGTGCGTGTGTGCGTGTATGCCTCTGTGCGTGTGTTTGTGTGTGCGTGTGTGTGTGTCCGTTCGGCTTGCAGAGATAAGAACACCGCCTTGGCAAGAAGGCTCTGCTTGTCGTAAGAGGCGACTAATGGGTAGGAGTCGAGAGGTGAAAAGTGTATGTGTGTTTAAGTGTGCGTGTGTGCGTGTGTGTGCGTGTGTGAGTGTGTGTGTGTGTGTATTTGTGTGTGTGAGTGTGTGTGTCCAGTCGGCTCGCTGAGATAAGAACACGGCCGTGGCAAGAAGGCCCTGCCTGTCGTAAGAGGCGTGTGCGTGTGTGTGCGTGTGTGAGTGTGTGTGTATTTGTGTGTGTGAGTGTGTGTGTCCAGTCGGCTCGCAGAGATAAGAATACGGCCGAGGCAAGAAGGCCCTGCCTCTTGTATGGGGCGACTAATAGGTAGGAGTCGAGAGGTGAATAGTGTATGTGTGTGTGTGCGTGTGTGGGTGTGTGTATGTTTGTGCGTGTGTAAGTGTGTGTGTATGTATGTGTGTGTCCATTCGGCTCGCAGAGATTAGAATACGGCCGAGGCAAGAAGGCCCTGCCTGTCGTAAGTAGCGACTAATGGGTAGGAGTCGAGAGGTGAAGAGTGTATGTCTGTGTGTGCGTGTGTGAGTGTGTGTGTGTGTGTCCGGTCGTCTCGCAGAGATAAGAACACGCCAGTGGCAAGAAGGCCCTGCCTGTCGTAAGAGGCGACTAATGGATAGGAATCGAGAGGTGGAGAATGTGTGCGTGTGCGTGTGTGCGTGTGTGCGTGTGTGCGTGTGTGCCTGTGTGCGTGTGTTTGTGTGTGCGCGTGTGTGTGTATCCGTTCGGCTTGCAGAGATAAGAACACGGCCGTGGCAAGAAGTCCCTGCCTGTCGTAAGAGGCGACTAATGGGATGTAGTCGAGAGGTGAAGAGGGTACGTGAGGGTGTGTGTGTGTTTGTGCGTGTGTAAGTGTGTGTGTGTATGTTCGTGTGTGTCCATTCGGCTCGCAGAGATTAGAATACGGCAGAGTAATAAGTAGGAGTCGAGAGGTGAAGAGTGTATGTGTGTGTGTGCTTGTGTGCGTGTGTGTGTGCGTGTGTGAGTATGTGTGTGTGTTAGTTCGGCTTGCAGAAATAAGAACACGACCGAGGCAAGAAGGCCCTGCCTATCGTAAGAGGCGACTAATAGGTAGGAGTCGAGAGGTGAAAGTGTATGTTTGTGTGCGTGTGTGAGTATGTGTGTGTGTCCGTTCGGATTGCAGTGATAAGAACACGGCCAAGGCAAGAAGGCCCTGCCTATCGTAAGAGGCGACTAATAGGTAGGAGTCGAGAGGTGAAGAATGTATGTGTGTGTGCGTGTGTGCGTGTTTGTGTGTGTGTGAGTGTATGTGTGTGTGCGTGTGTGCGTGCGTGAGTGTGTGTGTGTTTGTGAGTGTGTGTGTGTATGTGTGTGTGTCCCTTCGGCTTGCAGAGATAAGAACACGGCCGAGGCAAGAAGGCCCTGCCTGTCGTGAGAGACGACTAATAGGTAGGAGTCGACAGGTGAAGAATGTATGTGTGTGTGCGTATGTGCGTGTTTGTGTGTGTGTGAGTGTATGTATGTGTGCGTGTGTGCGTGCGTGTGTGCGTGTGTGTGTGTGAGTGTGTGTGTGTATGTGTGTGTCCGTTCGGCTTGCAGAGATAAGAACACGGCCGTGGCAAGAAGTACCTGCCTGTCGTAAGAGGAGAATAATGGGTAGGAGTCGAGAGGTGAAGAGTGTGTGCGTGTGCGTGTACATGTGCGTGTGTGTGTGTGTGCGTGTGTGTGTGTGTCCGTTCGGCTTGCAGAGATAAGAACACGGCCGTGTCAAAAAGTCCCTGCCTGTCGTAAGAGAGAGATAATGGGTAGGAGTCGAGAGGTGAAGAGTGTATGTGTCTGGGTGCGTGTGTGCGTGTGTGTGTGCGTGTGTGAGTATGTGTGTTTGTCCGTTCGGCTTGCAGAGATAAGAACACGGCCGAGGCAAGAAGGCCCTGCCTGTCGTGAGAGACGACTAATAGGTAGGAGTCGAGAGGTGAAGAATGTATGTGTGTGTGCGTATGTGCGTGTTTGTGTGTGTGTGAGTGTATGTGTGTGTGCGTGTGTGCGTGCGTGTGTGCGTGTGTGTGTGTGAGTGTGTGTGTGTATGTGTGTGTCCGTTCGGCTTGCAGAGATAAAAACACGGCCGTGGCAAGAAGTACCTGCCTGTCGTAAGAGGTAATAATGGGTAGGAGTCGAGAGGTGAAGAGTGTGTGCGTGTGCGTGTGCGTGTGCGTGTGCGTGTGTGTGTGTGCGTGTGTGTGTGTGTGTCTGTTCTGCTTGCAGAGATAAGAACACGGCCGTGGCAAAAAGTCCATGCCTGTCGTAAGAGGGGAATAATGGGTAGGAGTCGAGAGGTGAAAAGTGTATGTGTGTGTGTGCGTGTGTGCGTACGTGTGTGCGTGTATGCGTGTGTGTGTGTGAGTGTGTGTGTGTCAGTTCGGCTCGCAGAGATAAGAACACGGCCGTGGCAAGAAGTCCCTGCCTGTCGTAAGAGGCGACTAATGGGTAGGAGTCGAGAGGTGAAGAGGGTACGTGAGTGTGTGCGTGTGTGGGTGTGTGTGTGTGTTTGTGCGTGTGTAAGTGTGTGTGTGTATGTATGTGTGTGTCCATTCGGCTCGCAGAGATTAGAATACAGCCGAGGCAAGAAGGCCATGCCTGTCGTAAGAGGCAACTAATGGGTAGGAGTCGAGAGGTGAAAAGTGTTTTTGTGTGTGTGCGTGTGTGTGCGTGTGTGCGTGCTTATGTGTGTGAGTGTGTATGTGTCCGTTCGGCTTGCAGAGATAAGAATACGGCCGAGGCAAGAATGCCCTGCCTGTCGTAAGTGGCGACTAATTGGTAGGAGTCGAGAGGTGAAGAGTGTATGTGTGTGTGTGCGTGTGTGCGTGTGTGTGTGCGTGTGTGAGTGTGTGTGTCCAGTCGGCTCGCAGAGATAAGAACACGGCCGTGGCAAGAAGGCCCTGCCTATCGTAAGAGCCGACTAATAGGTAGGAGTCAAGTGGTGAAGAGTGTATGTGTGTGTGTGCGTGTGTGCGTGTGTGTGTGAGTATGTGTGTGTATGTGTGTGTGTATGTGTGTGTATCTTTTCGGCTCGCAGAGATAAGCATACGTCCGTGGCAAGAAGGCCATGCTTGCTGTAAGGAGCGACTAATGGGTAGAAGTCGAGAGGTGAAGCGTGTATGTGTGTGTGTGTGTGTGTATGTGTGCAAGTGTGGGTGTGTGTCCGTTCGGTTTGCAGAGATAGGTATACGTCCGTGGCAAGAAGGCCCTGCCTGTCTTAAGAGGCGACTAATGGATAGGAGTCGAGAGGTGAAGAGTGTGTGCGTGTGCGTGTGCGTGCGTGTGCGTGTGTAAGTGTGTGTGTATGTGTGTGTGTCTGTTTGGCTTGCATAGATAAGAATACGGCCAAGGCAAGAAGGCCCTGCCTCTTGTAATGGGCGACTAATAAGTAGGAGTCGAGAGGTGAAGAGTGTATGTGTGTGTGTGCGTGTGTGCGTGTGTGTGTGCGTGTGTGAGTATGTGTGTGTGTTAGTTCAACTTGCAGAAATAAGAACACGACCGAGGCAAGCTGGCCCTGCCTATCGTAAGAGGCGACTAATAGGTAGGAGTCGAGAGGTGAAGAGTGTTTGTGTGTGTGTGCGTGTGTGCGTGTGTGTGTGCGTGTGTGAGTATGTGTGTGTGTCCGTTTGGCTTGCAGAGATAAGAACACGGCCAAGGCAAGAAGGCCCTGCCTGTCGTAAGAGGCGACTAATAGGTAGGAGTCGAGAGGTGAAGAATGTATGTGTATGTGCGTGTGTACGTGTTTGTGTGTGTGTGAGTGTATGTGTGTGTGCGTGTGTGCGTGTGTGAGTATGTGTGTGTGTGTCCGTTCGTCTTGCAGAAATAAGAACACGGCCGAGGCAA
>NW_027311888.1:1647500-1732500 GCF_040954645.1 Diabrotica undecimpunctata | reverse complement strand
TGTGTGAGTGTGTGTGTGTCAGTTCGGCTCGCAGAGATAAGAACACGGCCGTGGCAAGAAGTCCCTGCCTGTCGTAAGAGGCGACTAATGGGTAGGAGTCGAGAGGTGAAGAGGGTACGTGAGTGTGTGCGTGTGTGGGTGTGTGTGTGTTTGTGCGTGTGTAAGTGTGTGTGTGTATGTTTGTGTGTGTCCATTCTGCTCGCAGAGATTAGAATACGGCAGAGGCAAGAAGGCCATGCCTGTCGTAAGAGGCGACTAATGGGTAGGAGTCGAGAGGTGAAGAGTGTGTGCGTGTGCGTGTGCGTGTGCGTGTGCGTGTGTGTGTGTGCGTGTGTGTGTGTGTGTCTGTTCTGCTTGCAGAGATAAGAACACGGCCGTGGCAAAAAGTCCATGCCTGTCGTAAGAGGGGAATAATGGGTAGGAGTCGAGAGGTGAAGAGTGTATGTGTGTGTGTGCGTGTGTGCTTACGTGTGTGCGTGTATGCGTGTGTGTGTGTGAGTGTGTGTGTGTCCGTTCGGCTTGCAGAGATAAGAATACGGCCGAGGCAAGAAGGCCCTGCCTGTCGTAAGTGGCGACTAATTGGTAGGAGTCGAGAGGTGAAAAGTGTTTTTGTGTGTGTGCGTGTGTGTGCGTGTGTGCATGCTTGTGTGTGTGAGTTTGTATGTGTCCGTTCGGCTTGCAGAGATAAAAATACGGCCGAGGCAAGAGGGCCATGCCTGTCGTAAGAGGCAACCAATGGGTAGGAGTCGAGAGGTGAAAAGTGTTTTTGTGTGTGTGCGTGTGTGTGCGTGTGTGCGTGCTTGTGTGTGTAAGTGTGTATGTGTCCGTTCGGCTTGCAGAGATAAGAATACGGCCGAGGCAAGAAGGCCCTGCCTGTCGTAAGTGGCGACTAATTGGTAGGAGTCGAGAGGTGAAGAGTGTATGTGTGTGTGTGTGTGTGCGTGCGTGGGTGTGTGTGTGTGTTTGTGCGTGTGTAAGTGTGTGTGTGTGTATGTATGTGTGTGTCCATTCGGCTCGCAGAGATTAGAATACAGCCGAGGCAAGAAGGCCATGCCTGTCGTAAGAGGCAACTAATGGGTAGGAGTCGAGAGGTGAAAAGTGTTTTTGTGTGTGTGCGTGTGTGTGCGTGTGTGTGCGTGTGTGCGTGCTTGTGTGTGTGAGTGTGTATGTGTCCGTTCGGCTTGCAGAGATAAGAATACGGCCGAGGCAAGAATGCCCTGCCTGTCGTAAGTGGCGACTAATTGGTAGGAGTCGAGAGGTGAAGAGTGTATGTGTGTGTGTGCGTGTGTGCGTGTGTGTGTGCGTGTGTGAGTGTGTGTGTCCGGTCGGCTTGCAGTGATAAGGACACGTCTGTGCCAAGAAGGCCCTGCCTGTCGTAAGCGGCGACTAATGCGTAGGAGTCGAGAGGTGAAGAGTGTATATGTGTAAGTGCGTGTGAGCGTGTGTGTGCGTGTGTGAGTGTGTGTGTGTGTGTCCGGTCGGCTCTCAGAGATAAGAACACGGCCGTGGCAAGAAGGCCCTGCCTGTCGTAAGAGGCGACTAATGGGTAGGAGTCGAGAGGTGAAGAGTGTATGTGTGCGTGAGTGTGCGTGTGTGTGCGTGTGTGAGTGTGTGTGTGTATTTGTGTGTGTGAGTGTGTGTGTCCAGTCGGCTCGCAGAGATAAGAACACGGCCGTGGCAAGAAGGCCCTGCCTGTCGTAAGAGGCGACTAATGGGTAGGAGTCGAGTGGTGAAGAGTGTATATGTGTGTGCGTATGTGCGTGTGTGTGCGTGTGAGAGTGTGTGTGTATGTGTGTGTGTGTGTCCATTCGGCTTGCAGAGATAAGAGCACGACCAAGGCAAGAAGGCCCTGCCTATCGTAAGAGCCGACTAATAGGTAGGAGTCAAGAGGTGAAGAGTGTATGTGTGTGTGTGCGTGTGTGCGTGTGTGTGTGAGTATGTGTGTGTATGTGTGTGTGTATGTGTGTGTATCCCTTCGGCTCGCAGAGATAAGCATACGTCCGTGGCAAGAAGGCCATGCTTGCTGTAAGGAGCGACTAATGCGTGTGTGCGTGTGTGTGCGTGTGTGAGTGTGTGTGTGTGTGTATTTATGTGTGTGAGTGTGTGTGTCCAGTCGGCTCGCAGAGATAAGAACACGGCCGTGGCAAGAAGGCCCTGCCTGTCGTAAGAGGCGACTAATGGGTAGGAGTCGAGTGGTGAAGAGTGTATATGTGTGTGCGTATGTGCGTGTGTGTGCGTGTGAGAGTGTGTGTGTGTATGTGTGTGTGTGTGTGTGTCTATTCGGCTTGCAGAGATAAGAGCACGACCGAGGCAAGAAGGCCCTGCCTATCGTAAGAGCCGACTAATAGGTAGGAGTCAAGAGGTGAAGAGTGTATGTGTGTGTGTGCGTGTATGCGTGTGTGTGAGTATGTGTGTGTATGTGTGTGTGTATCCCTTCGGCTCGCAGAGATAAGCATACGTCCGTGGCAAGAAGGCCATGCTTGCTGTAAGGAGCCACTAATTTGTAGGAGTCGAGAGGTGAAGCGTGTATGTGTGTGTGTGTATGTGTGCAAGTGTGTGTGTGTGTCCGTTCGGTTTACAGAGATAGGTATACGTCCGTGGCAAGAAGGCCCTGCCTGTCTTAAGAGGCGACTAATGGATAGGAGTCGAGAGGTGGAGAGTGTGTGTGTGTGCGTGTGTAAGTGTGTGTGTGTATGTGTGTGTGTCTGTTTGGCTTGCAGAGATAAGAATACGGCCAAGGCAAGAAGGCCCTGCCGCTTGTAATGGACGACTAATAAGTAGGAGTCAAGAGGTGAAGAGTGTATGTGTGTGTGTGCGTGTGTGCGTGTGTGTGTGCGTGTGTGCGTGTGTGTGTGCGTGTGTGAGTATGTGTGTGTGTTAGTTCGGCTTGCAGAAATAAGAACACGACCGAGGCAAGCAGGCCCTGCCTATCGTAAGAGGCGACTAATAGGTAGGAGTCGAGAGGTGAAGAGTGTATGTGTCTTTGTGTGTGTGCGTGTGTTTGTGCGTGTGTGACTATGTGTGTGTATGTGTGTGTGTGTGTACGTTTGGCTTGCAGAGATAAGAATACGGCCGAGGCAAGAAGGCCCTGCTTGTCTTAAGAGGCGACTAATGGATATTAGTCGAGAGGTGGAGAGTGTGTGCGTGTGCGTGTACGTGTGCGTGTGTGCGTGTGTGCCTGTGTGCGTGTGTTTGTGTGTGCGTGTGTGTGTGTGTCCGTTCGGCTTGCAGAGATAAGAACACGGCCGTGGCAAGAAGTACCTGCCTGTCGTAAGAGGGGAATAGTGGGTAGGAGTCGAGAGGTGAAGAGTGTATGTGTGTGGGTGCGTGTGTGCGTGTGTGTGTGCGTGTGTGAGTATGTGTGTGTGTCCGTTCGGCATGCAGAGATAAGTACACGGCCGATGCAAGAAGGCCCTGCCTGTCGTGAGAGACGACTAATAGGTAGGAGTCGAGAGGTGAAGAATGTATGTGTGTGCGTATGTGCGTGTTTGTGTGTGTGTGTGTGAGTGTATGTGTGTGTGCGTGTGTGCGTGCGTGTGTGCGTGTGTGTGTGTGAGTGTGTGTGTGTATGTGTGTGTGGGTTCGGCTTGCAGAGATAAGAACACGGCCGTGGCAAGAAGTACCTGCCTGTCGTAAGAGGAGAATAATGAGTAGGAGTCGAGAGGTGAAGAGTGTGTGCGTGTGCGTGTGCGTGTGCGTGTGTGTGTGGGCGTGTGTGTGTGTGTGTCCGTTCGGCTTGCAGAGATAAAAACACGGCCGTGGCAAAAAGTCCATGCCTGTCGTAAGAGGGGAATAATGGGTAGGAGTCGAGAGGTAAAGAGTGTATGTGTGTGTGTGCGTGTGTGCGTGTGTGTGTGCGTGTGTGAGTGTGTGTGTCCAGTCGGCTCGCAGTGATAAGGACACGTCTGTGCCAAGAAGTCCCTGCCTGTTGTAAGCGGCGGCTAATGCGTAGGAGTCGAGAGGTGAAGAGTGTATATGTGTAAGTGCGTGTGAGCGTGTGTGTGCGTGTGTGAGTGTGTGTGTGTGTCCGGTCGGCTCTCAGAGATAAGAACACGGCCCTGGCAAGAAGGCCCTGCCTGTCGTAAGAGGCGACTAATGGGTAGGAGTCGAGAGGTGAAGAGTGTATGTGTGTGTGAGTGTGCGTGTGTGAGTGTGTGTGTGTATTTGTGTGTGTGAGTGTGTGTGAGTCCAGTCGGCTCGCAGAGATAAGAACACGGCCGTGACAAGAAGGTCCTGCCTGTCGTAAGAGGCGACTAATGGGTAGGAGTCGAGAGGTGAAGAGTGTATGTGTGTGTGAGTGTGCGTGTGTGAGTGTGTGTGTGTATTTGTGTGTGTGAGTGTGTGTGTGTCCAGTCGGCTCGCAGAGATAAGAACACGGCCGTGGCAAGAAGGTCCTGCCTGTCGTAAGAGGCGACTAATGGGTAGGAGTCGAGTGGTGAAGAGTGTATATGTGTGTGCGTATGTGCGTGTGTCTGCGTGTGAGAGTGTGTGTGTGTATGTGTGTGTGTGTGTGTCTATTCGGCTTGCAGAGATAAGAGCACGACCGAGGCAAGAAGGCCCTGCCTATCGTAAGAGCCGACTAATAGGTAGGAGTCAAGAGGTGAAGAGTGTATGTGTGTGTGTGCGTGTGTGTGTGAGTATGTGTGTGTATGTGTGTGTGTATGTGTGTGTATCCCTTCGGCTCGCAGAGATAAGCATACGTCCGTGGCAAGAAGGCCATGCTTGCTGTAAGGAGCGACTAATGCGTGTGTGCGTGTGTGTGCGTGTGTGAGTGTGTGTGTGTGTATTTATGTGTGTGAGTGTGTGTGTCCAGTCGGCTCGCAGAGATAAGAACACGGCCGTGGCAAGAAGGCCCTGCCTGTCGTAAGAGGCGACTAATGGGTAGGAGTCGAGTGGTGAAGAGTGTATATGTGTGTGCGTATGTGCGTGTGTGTGCGTGTGAGAGTGTGTGTGTGTATGTGTGTGTGTGTGTGTGTGTGTCTATTCGGCTTGCAGAGATAAGAGCACGACCGAGGCAAGAAGGCCCTGCCTATCGTAAGAGCCGACTAATAGGTAGGAGTCAAGAGGTGAAGAGTGTATGTGTGTGTGTGCGTGTATGCGTGTGTGTGAGTATGTGTGTGTATGTGTGTGTGTATGTGTGTGTGTATCCCTTCGGCTCGCAGAGATAAGCATACGTCCGTGGCAAGAAGGCCATGCTTGCTCTAAGGAGCCACTAATGGGTAGGAGCCGAGAGGTGAAGCGTGTATGTGTGTGTGTGTATGTGTGCAAGTGTGTGTGTGTGTCCGTTCGGTTTACAGAGATAGGTATACGTCCGTGGCAAGAAGGCCCTGCCTGTCTTAAGAGGCGACGAATGGATAGGAGTCGAGAGGTGGAGAGTGTGTGCGTGTGCGTGTGCGTGTGTGTGCGTGTGTAAGTGTGTGTGTGTGTATGTGTGTGTGTCTGTTTGGCTTGTAGAGATAAGAATACGGCCAAGGCAAGAAGGCCCTGCCGCTTGTAATGGACGACTAATAAGTAGGAGTCAAGAGGTGAAGAGTGTATGTGTGTGTGTGCGTGTGTGCGTATGTGTGTGCGTGTGTGAGTATGTGTGTGTGTTAGTTCGGCTTGCAGAAATAAGAACACGACCGAGGCAAGCAGGCCCTGCCTATCGTAAGAGGCGACTAATAGGTAGGAGTCGAGAGGTGAAGAGTGTATGTGTCTTTGTGTGTGTGCGTGTGTTTGTGCGTGTGTGACTATGTGTGTGTATGTGTGTGTGTGTGTGTGACCGTTTGGCTTGCAGAGATAAGAATACGGCCGAGGCAAGAAGGCCCTGCCTGTCTTAAGAGGCGACTAATGGATATTAGTCGAGAGGTAGAGAGTGTGTGCGTGTGCGTGTACGTGTGCGTGTGTGCGTGTGTGCCTGTGTGCGTGTGTTTGTGTGTGCGTGTGTGTGTGTGTCCGTTCGGCTTGCAGAGATAAGAACACGGCCGTGGCAAGAAGTCCCTGCCTGTCGTAAGAGGGGAATAATGGGTAGGAGTCGAGAGGTGAAGGGTGTATGTGTGTGGGTGCGTGTGTGCGTGTGTGTGTGTGCGTGTGTGAGTATGTGTGTGTGTCCGTTCGGCATGCAGAGATAAGAACACGGCCGAGGCAAGAAGGCCCTGCCTGTCGTAAGTGGCGACTAATTGGTAGGAGTCGAGAGGTGAAGAGTGTATGTGTGTGTGTGTGTGCGTGTGTGGGTGTGTGTGTGTGTTTGTGCGTGTGTAAGTGTGTGTGTGTGTATGTATGTGTGTGTCCATTCGGCTCGCAGAGATTAGAATACGGCCGAGGCAAGAAGGCCCTGCCTGTCGTAATTGGCGACTAATTGGTAGGAGTCGAGAGGTGAAAAGTGCTTTTGTGTGTGTGCGTGTGTGTGCGTGTGTGCGTGCTTGTGTGTGTGAGTGTGTATGTGTCCGTTCGGCTTGCAGAGATAAGAATACGGCCGAGGCAAGAAGGCCCTGCCTGTCGTAAGTGGCGACTAATTGGTAGGAGTCGAGAGGTGAAAAGTGTTTTTGTGTGTGTGCGTGCGTGTGTGTGTGAGTGCGTATGTGTCCGTTCGGCTTGCAGTGATAAGAATACGGCCGAGGCAAGAAGGCCCTGCCTGTCGTAAGTGGCGACTAATTGGTAGGAGTCGAGAGGTGAAAAGTGTTTTTGTGTGTGTGCGTGTGTGTGCGTGTGTGCGTGGTTGTGTGTGTGAGTGTGTATGTGTCCGTTCGGCTTGCAGAGATAAGAATACGGCCGAGGCAAGAAGGCCCTGCCTGTCGTAAGTGGCGACTAATTGGTAGGAGTCGAGAGGTGAAGAGTGTATGTGTGTGTGTGTGTGCGTGTGTGGGTGTGTGTGTGTTTGTGCGTGTGTAAGTGTGTGTGTGTATGTATGTGTGTGTCCATTCGGCTCGCAGAGATTAGAATACGGCCGAGGCAAGAAGGCCATGCCTGTCGTAAGAGGCAACTAATGGGTAGGAGTCGAGAGGTGAAAAGTGTTTTTGTGTGTGTGCGTGTGTGTGCGTGTGTGCGTGCTTGTGTGTGTGAGTGTGTATGTGTCCGTTCGGTTTGCAGAGATAAGAATACGGCCGAGGCAAGAATGCCCTGCTTGTCGTAAGTGGCGACTAATTGGTAGGAGTCGAGAGGTGAAGAGTGTATGTGTGTGTGTGTGCGTGTGTGCGTGTGTGTGTGCGTGTGTGAGTGTGTGTGTCCAGTCGGCTCGCAGTGATAAGGACACGTCTGTGCCAAGAAGTCCCTGCCTGTCGTAAGCGGCGACTAATGCGTAGGAGTCGAGAGGTGAAGAGTGTATATGTGTAAGTGCGTTTGAGCGTGTGTGTGCGTGTGTGAGTGTGTGTTTGTGTCCGGTCGGCTCTCAGAGATAAGAACACGGCCGTGGCAAGAAGGCCCTGCCTGTCGTAAGAGGCGACTAATGGGTAGGAGTCGAGAGGTGAAGAGTGTATGTGTGTGTGAGTGTGCGTGTGTGTGCGTGTGTGAGTGTGTGTGTGTATTTGTGTGTGTGAGTGTGTGTGTGTCCAGTCGGCTCGCAGAGATAAGAACACGGCCGTGGCAAGAAGGCCCTGCCTGTCGTAAGAGGCGACTAATGGGTAGGAGTCGAGAGGTGAAGAGTGTATTTGTGTGTGAGTGTGCGTGTGTGCGTGTGTGTGCGTGTGTGAGTGTGTGTGTGTATTTGTGTGTGTGAGTGTGTGTGTCCAGTCGGCTCGCAGAGATAAGAACACGGCCGTGGCAAGAAGGCCCTGCCTGTCGTAAGAGGCGACTAGAGGGTAGGAGTCGAGTGGTGAAGAGTGTATATGTATGTGCGTATGTGCGTGTGTGTGCGTGTGAGAGTGTGTGTGTATATGTGTGTGTGTCCATTCGGCTTGCATAGATAAGAGCACGACTAAGGCAAGAAGGCCCTGCCTATCGTAAGAGCCGACCAATAGGTAGGAGTCAAGAGGTGAAGAGTATATGTGTGTGTGTGCGTGTGTGCGTGTGTGTGTGAGTATGTGTGTGTATGTGTGTGTGTGTGTATGTGTGTGTATCCCTTCGGCTCGCAGAGATAAGCATACGTCCGTGGCAAGAAGGCCATGCTTGCTGTAAGGAGCGACTAATGGGTAGGAGTCGAGAGGTGAAGCGTGTATGTGTGTGTATGTGTGTATGTGTGCAAGTGTGTGTGTGTGTGTCCGTTCGGTTTGCAGAGATAGGTAATCGTCCGTGGCAAGAAGGCCCTGCCTGTCTTAAGAGGCGACTAATGAATAGGAGTCGAGAGGTGAAGAGTGTGTGCGTGTGCGTGTGCGTGCGTGTGCGTGTGTAAGTGTTTGTGTATGTGTGTGTGTCTGTTTGGCTTGCAGAGATAAGAATACGGCCAAGGCAAGAAGGCCCTGCCTCTTGTAATGGGCGACTAATAAGTAGGAGTCGAGAGGTGGAGAGTGTATGTGTGTGTGCGTGTGTGCGTCTGTGTGCGTGTGTGAGTATGTGTGTGTGTTAGTTCGTCTTGCAGAAATAAGAACACGACCGAGGCAAGCAGGCCCTGCCTATCGTAAGAGGCGACTAATAGGTAGGAGTCGAGAGGTGAAGAGTGTATGTGTGTGTGTGCGTGTGTGCGTGTGTGTGTGCGTGTGTGAGTATGTGTGTGTGTCCGTTTGGCTTGCAGAGATAAGAACACGGCCAAGGCAAGAAGGCCCTGCCTGTCGTAAGAGGCGACTAATAGGTAGGAGTCGAGAGGTGAAGAATGTATGTGTGTGTGTGTGTGCGTGTGTGCGTGTGTGTGCGTTTGTGTGTATGTGTGTGTGTCTGTTTGGCTTGCAGAGATAAGAATACGGCCGAGGCAAGAAGGCCTTTCCTCTTGTAAGGGGCGACTAATAGGTAGGATTAGAGAGGTGAAGAATGTATGTGTGTGTGCGTGTGTGCGTGTCTGTGTGTGTGTGAGTGTATGTGTGTGTGCGTGTATGCGTGCGTGTGTGCGTGTGTGTGTGTGAGTGTGTGTGTGTATGTGTGTGTGTGTGTCCCTTCGCTCGCAGAGATAAGAAAAAAGCGGTGGCAAGAAGGCCATGCCTGTCGTAAGAGGCCACTAATGGATAGGAGTCGAGAGGTGGAGAGTGTGTGCGTGTGCGTGTGCGTGTGCGTGTGTGTGTGTGCGTGTGTGTGTGTGTCCGTTTGGCTTGCAGAGATAAGAACACGGCCGTGGCAAGATGTCCCTGCCTGTCGTAAGAGGAGAATAATGGGTAGGAGTCGAGAGGTGAAGAGTGTATGTGTGTGTGTGCGTGTGTGCGTGCGTGTGTGAGTGTGTGTGTGTATGTGTGTGTGTCAGTGTGTGTGTGTGTCCGGTCGGCTCGCAGAGATGAGAACACGGCCGTGGCAAGAAGGCACTGCCTGTCGTTAAGAGGCGACTAATGGGTAGTAGTCGAGAGGTGAAGAGTGTATGTGTGTGTGTGTGTGCGTGTGTGGGTGTGTGTGCGTGTGTGTGTGTATGTGTGTGTGTCTGTTTGGCTTGCAGAGATAAGAATACGGCCGAGGCAAGAAGGCCTTGCCTCTTGTAAGGGGCGACTAATAAGTAGGAGTCGAGAGGTGAAGAGTGTATGTGTGTATGCGTGTGTGCGTGTGTGTGCGTGTGTGAGTATGTGTGTGTGTTAGTTCGGCTTGCAGAGATAAGAGCACGACCGAGGCAAGAAAGCCCTGCCTATCGTAAGAGGCGACTAATAGGTAGGAGTCGAGAGGTGAAGAGTGTATGTGTGTGTGTGCGTGTGTGCGTGTGTGTGCGTGTGAGCGTGCGTGTGTGTGTGAGTGTGTCTGTGTCCGTTCGGCTTGCAGGGATAAGAATACGGCCGAGGCAAGAAGGCACTGCCTGTCGTAAGTGGCGACTAATTGGTAGGAGTCGAGAGGTGAAGAGTGTATGTGTGCGTGTGCGTGTTTGCGTGTGTGTGCGTGTGTGCGTGCGTGTGTGTGTGAGTGTGTGTGTCCGTTCGGCTTGCAGAGATAAGAATACGGCCGAAACAAGAAGGCCCTGCCTGTCGTAAGTGGCGACTAATGGGTAGGAGTCGAGAGGTGAAGAGTGTATGTGTGTGTGTGTGTGCGTGTGTGCGTGTATGTGTGCGTGTGTGAGTGTGTGTGTCCGGTCGGCTCGCAGTGATAAGGACACGTCCGTGCCAAGAAGGCCCTGCCTGTCGTAAGCGGCAACTAATTGGTAGGAGTCGAAAGGTGAAAAGTGTTTTTGTGTGTGTGCGTGTGTGTGCGTGTGTGCGTGCTTGTGTGTGTGTATGTATGTGTGTGTCCATTCGGCTCGCAGAGATTAGAATACGGTCGAGGCAAGAAGGCCATGCCTGTCGTAAGAGGCAACTAATGGGTAGGAGTCGAGAGGTGAAAAGTGTTTTTGTGTGTGTGCATGTGTGTGTGAGTGTGTATGTGTCCGTTCGGCTTGCAGAGATAAGAATACGGCCGAGGCAAGAATGCCCTGCCTGTCGTAAGTGGCGACTAATTGGTAGGAGTCGAGAGGTGAAGAGTGTATGTGTGTGTGTGCGTGTGTGCGTGGGTGTGTGCGTGTGTGAGTGTGTGTGTCCGGTCGGCTCGCAGTGATAAGGACACGTCCGTGCCAAGAAGGCCCTGCCTGTCGTAAGCGGCGACTAATGCGTAGGAGTCGAGAGGTGAAGAGTGTATGTGTGTAAGTGCGTGTGAGCGTGTGTGTGCGTGTGTGAGTGTGTGTGTGTGTCCGGTCGTCTCTCAGATATAAGAACACGGCCGTGGCAAGAAGGCCCTGCCTGTCGTAATAGGCGACTAATGGGTAGGGGTCGGTGAAGAGTGTATGTGTGTGTGAGTGTGCGTGTGTGTGCGTGTGTGAGTGTGTGTGTGTATTTGTGTGTGAGTGTGTGTGTGTCCAGTCGTCTCGCAGAGATAAGAACACGGCCGTGGCAAGAAGGCCCTGCCTGTCGTAAGAGGCGACTAATGGGTAGGAGTCGAGAGGTGAAGAGTGTATTTGTGTGTGAGTGTGCGTGTGTGCGTGTGTGTGCGTGTGTGAGTGTGTGTGTGTGTGTATTTATGTGTGTGAGTGTGTGTGTCCAGTCGGCTCGCAGAGATAAGAACACGGCCGTGGCAAGAAGGCCCTGCCTATCGTAAGAGCCGACTAATAGGTAGGAGTCAAGAGGTGAAGAGTGTATGTGTGTGTGTGCGTGTGTGCGTGTGTGTGAGTATGTGTGTGTATGTGTGTGTGTATGTGTGTGTGTATCCCTTCGGCTCGCAGAGATAAGCATACGTCCGTGGCAAGAAGGCCATGCTTGCTGTAAGGAGCGACTAATGGGTAGGAGTCGAGAGGTGAAGCGTGTATGTGTGTGTGTGTGTATGTGTGCAAGTGTGTGTGTATGTGTGTCCGTTCGGTTTGCAGAGATAGGTGTACGTCCGTGGCAAGAAGGCCCTGCCTGTCTTAAGAGGCGACTAATGGATAGGAGTCGAGAGGTGGAGAGTGTGTGCGTGTGCGTGTGCGTGTGCGTGTGCGTGTGCGTGTGTGTGTGTGAGTGTATGTGTGTGTGCGTGTATGCGTGCGTGTGTGCGTGTGTGTGTGAGTGTGTGTGTATGTGTGTGTGTGTGTGTCCCTTCGCTCGCAGAGATAAGAAAAAAGCGGTGGCAAGAAGGCCATGCCTGTCGTAAGAGGCGACTAATGGATAAGAGTCGAGAGGTGGAGAGTGTGTGCGTGTGCGTGTGCGTCCGTTTGGCTTGCAGAGATAAGAACACGGCTGTTGCAAGAAGTCCCTGCCTGTCGTAAGAGGAGAATAATGGGTAGGAGTCGAGAGGTGAAGAGTGTATGTGTGTGTGTGTGCGTGTGTGCGTGCGTGTGTAAGTGTGTGTGTGTATGTGTGTGTGTGTCAGTGTGTGTGTGTGTGTCCGGTCGGCTCGCAGAGATGAGAACACGGCCGTGGCAAGAAGGCACTGCCTGTCGTTAAGAGGCGACTAATGGGTAGTAGTCGAGAGGTGAAGAGTGTATGTGTGTGTGTGTGCGTGTGTGCGTGTGTGTGCGTGTGTGTGTGTATGTGTGTGTGTGTGTCTGTTTGGCTTGCAGAGATAAGAATACGGCCGAGGCAAGAAGGCCTTGCCTCTTGTAAGGGGCGACTAATAAGTAGGAGTCGAGAGGTGAAGAATGTATGTGTGTATGCGTGTGTGCGTGTGTGTGCGTGTGTGAGTATGTGTGTGTGTTAGTTCGGCTTGCAGAGATAAGAGCACGACCGAGGCAAGAAAGCCCTGCCTATCATAAGAGGCGACTAATAGGCAGGAGTCGAGAGGTGAAGAGTGTATGTGTGTGTGTGCGTGTGTGTGTGTGTGTGCGTGTGAGCGTGCGTGTGTGTGTGAGTGTGTGTGTGTCCGTTCGGCTTGCAGAGATAAGAATACGGCCGAGGCAAGAAGGCACTGCCTGTCGTAAGTGGCGATTAATTGGTAGGAGTCGAGAGGTGAAGAGTGTATGTGTGTGTGTGCGTGTGTGCGTTTGTGTGCGTGTGTGCGTGCGTGTGTGTGTGAGTGTGTGTGTGTCCGTTCGGCTTGCAGAGATAAGAATACTGCCGAGGCAAGAAGGCCCTGCCTATCGTAAGTGGCGACTAATTGGTAGGAGTCGAGAGGTGAAGAATGTATGTGTGTGTGTGCGTGTGTGCGTGTGTGCGTGTATGTGTGCGTGTGTGAGTGTGTGTGTCCGGTCGGCTCGCAGTGATAAGGACACGTCCGTGCCAAGAAGGCCCTGCCTGTCGTAAGCGGCGACTAATGCGTAGGAGTCGAGTGGTGAAGAGTGTATGTGTGTGTGTGCGTGTGTGCATGTGTGTGCGTGTGTGCGTGCGTGTGTGTGTGAGTGTGTGTGTGTCCGTTCGGCTTGCAGAGATAAGAATACGGCCGAGGCAAGAAGGCCCTGCCTGTCGTAAGAGGCGACTAATGGGTAGGAGTCGAGAGGTGAAGAGTGTATTTGTGTGTGTGTGTGTGTGTGCGTGTGTGTGCGTGTGTGCGTGCGTGTGTGTGTAAGTGTGTATGTGTCCGTTCGGCTTGCAGAGATAAGAATACGGCCGAGGCAAGAAGGCCCTGCCTGTCGTAAGTGGCGACTAATGCGTAGGAGTCGAGTGGTGAAGAGTGTATGTGTGTGTGTGCGTGTGTGCATGTGTGTGCGTGTGTGCGTGTATGTGTGCGTGTGTGAGTGTGTGTGTCCGGTCGGCTCGCAGAGATAAGAACACGGCCGTGGCAAGAAGGCCCTGCCTGTCGTAAGAGGCGACTAATGGGTAGGAGTCGAGAGGTGAAGAGTGTATTTGTGTGTGTGTGTGTGTGTGCGTGTGTGTGCGTGTGTGCGTGCGTGTGTGTGTAAGTGTGTATGTGTCCGTTCGGCTTGCAGAGATAAGAATACGGCCGAGGCAAGAAGGCCCTGCCTGTCGTAAGTGGCGACTAATTGGTAGGAGTCGAGAGGTGAAGAGTGTATGTGTGTGTGTGCGTGTGTGCATGTGTGTGCGTGTGTGCGTGCGTGTGTGTGTGAGTGTGTGTGTGTCCGTTCGGCTTGCAGAGATAAGAATACGGCCGAGGCAAGAAGGCCCTGCCTGTCGTAAGTGGCGACTAATTGGTAGGAGTCGAGAGGTGAAGAGTGTATGTGTGTGTGTGCGTGTGTGTGCGTGTGTGCGTGCGTGTGTGTGTGAGTGTGTGTGTGTCCGTTCGGCTTGCAGAGATAAGAATACGGCCGAGGCAAAAAGGCCCTGCCTGTCGTAAGCGGCGACTAATGCGTAGGAGTCGAGAGGTGAAGAGTGTATGTGTGTAAGTGCGTGTGTTTGTGTGTGTGCGTGTGCGAGTGTGTGTGTGTCCGGTCGGCTCGCAGAGATAAGAACACGGCCGTGCCAAGAAGGCCCTGCCTGTCGTAAGAGGCGGCTAATGGGTAGGAGTCGAGAGGTGAAGAGTGTATGTGTGTGTGTGTGTGAGTGTGAGTGTGCGGGTGTGTGCGTGTGTGAGTGTGCGTGTGTATTTGTGTGTGTGAGTGTGTGTGTGTCCAGTCGGCTCGCAGAGATAAGAACACGGCCGTGGCAAGAAGGCCCTGCCTGTCGTAAGAGGCGACTAATGGGTAGGAGTCGAGAGGTGAAGAGTGTATGTGTGTGTGAGTGTGCGTGTGTGCGTGTGTGTGCGTGTGTGAGTGTGTGTGTGTATTTGTGTGTGTGAGTGTGTGTGTCCAGTCGGCCCGCAGAGATAAGAACACGGCCGTGGCAAGAAGGCCCTGCCTGTCGTAAGAGGCGACTAATGGGTAGGGGTCGAGTGGTGAAGAGTGTATATGTGTGTGCGTATGTGCGTATTTGTGTGTGTGTGAGTGTATGTGTGTGTGCGTGTGTGCGTGCGTGTGTGCGTGTGTGAGTATGTGTGTGTGTTAGTTCGGCTTGCAGAAATAAGAACACGACCGAGGCAAGAAGGCCCTGCCTATCGTAAGAGGCGGCTAATAGGTAGGAGTCGAGAGGTGAAGAGTGTATGTGTGTGTGCGTGTGTGTGTGTTTGTGTGTGTGTGAGTGTATGTGTGTGTTCGTGTGTGCGTGCGTGTGTGAGTATGTGTGTGTGTATGTGTGTATGTATGTGTGTGTGTGTATCCCTTCGGCTCGCAGAGATAAGAATACGTCCGTGGCAGGAAGGCCATGCTTGCTGTAAGGAGCGACTAATGGGTAGGAGTCTAGAGGTAAAGCGTGCATGTGTGTGTGTATGTGTGCAAGTGTGTGTGTGTATGTCCGTTCGGCTCGCAGAGATAGGTATACGTACGTGGCAAGAGGGCCCTGCCTGTCTTAAGAGGCGACTAATGGATAGGATTCGAGAGGTGAAGGGTGTATGTGTGTGTGTGTGCGTGTGTGCGTGTGTGTGCGTGTGTGTGTGTATGTGTGTGTGTCTGTTTGGCTTGCAGAGATAAGAATACGGCCAAGGCAAGAAGGCCCTGCCTCTTGTAAAGGGCGAGTATGCGTATGCGTGTGTGCGTGTGTGTGCGTGTGTGTGCGTGTGTGAGTATGTGTGTGTTAGTTCGGCTTGCAGAGATAAGAGCACGACCGAGGCAAGAAAGCCCTGCCTATCGTAAGAGGCGATTAATAGGTAGGAGTCGAGAGGTGAAGAGTGTATGTGTGTGTGTGCGTGTGTGCGTGTGTGTGCGTGTGAGCGTGCGTGTGTGTGTGAGTGTGTGTGTGTCCGTTCGGCTTGCAGAGATAAGAATACGTCCGAGGCAAGAAGGCCCTGCCTGTCGTAAGTGGCGACTAATTGGTAGGAGTCGAGAGGTAAAGAGTGTATGTGTGTGTGCGTGTGTGCGTGTGTGTGCGTGTGTGCGTGCGTGTGTGTGTGAGTGTGTGTGTGTCCGTTCGGCTTGTAGAGATAAGAATACGGCCGAGGCAAGAAGGCCCTGCCTGTCGTAAGCGGCGACTAATGCGTAGGAGTCGAGAGGTGAAGATTGTATGTGTGTAAGTGCGTGTGTTTGTGTGTGTGCGTGTGTGAGTGTGTGTGTGTTCGGTCGGCTCGCAGAGATAAGAACACGGCCGTGGCAAGAAGGCCCTGCCTGTTGTAAGAGGCGGCTAATGGGTAGGAGTCGAGAGGTGAAGAGTGTATGTGTGTGTGAGTGTGCGGGTGTGTGCGTGTGTAAGTGTGTGTGTGTATTTGTGTGTGTGAGTGTGTGTGTGTCCAGTCGGCTCGCAGAGATAAGAACACGGCCGTGGCAAGAAGGCCCTGCCTGTCGTGAGAGGCGACTAATGGGTAGGAGTCGAGAGGTGAAGAGTGTATGTGTGTGTGAGTGTGCGTGTGTGCGTGTGTGTGCGTGTGTGAGTGTGTGTGTGTATTTGTGTGTGTGAGTGTGTGTGTCTAGTTGGCCTGCAGAGATAAGAACACGGCCGTGGCAAGAAGGCCCTGCCTGTCGTAAGAGGCGACTAATAAGTAGGAGTCGAGTGGTGAAGAGTGTATATATGTGTGCGTATGTGCGTGTGTGTGCGTGTGAGAATGTGTATGTGTGTGTGTGTCCGTTCGGCTTGCATAGATAAGAGCACGACCGAGGCAAGAAGGCCCTGCCTATTCGTAAGAGGCGACTAATAGGTAGGAGTCGAGAGGTGAAGAATGTATGTGTGTGTGCGTGTGTGCGTGTTTGTGTGTGTGTGAGTGTATGTGTGTGTGCGTGTGTGCGTGCGTGTGTGAGTATGTGTGTGTGTGTATGTGTGTATGTATGTGTGTGTGTGTATCCCTTCGGCTCGCAGAGATAAGAATACGTCCGTGGCAGGAAGGCCATGCTTGCTGTAAGAAGCGACTAATGGGTAGGAGTCGAGAGGTGAGGCGTGCATGTGTGTGTGTGTGTGTATGTGTGCAAGTGTGTGTGTGTGTCCGTTCGGCTCGCAGAGATAGGTATACGTCTGGCAAGAAGGCCCTGCCTGTTTTAAGAGGCGACTAATGGATAGGAATCGAGAGGTGGAGAATGTGTGCGTGTGCGTGTGTGCGTGTGTGCGTGTGTGCCTGTGTGCGTGTGTTTGTGTGTGCGTGTGTGTGTGTATCCGTTCGGCTTGCAGAGATAAGAACACGGCAGTGGCAAGAAGTCCCTGCCTGTCGTAAGAGGCGACTAATGGGTAGGAGTCGAGAGGTGAAGAGGGTACGTGAGGGTGTGCATGTGTGGGTGTGTGTGTGTTTGTGCGTGTGTAAGTGTGTGTGTATGTTTGTGTGTGTCCCTTCGGCTCGCAGAGATTAGAATACGGCAGAGTAATAAGTAGGAGTCGAGAGGTGAAGAGTGTATATGTGTGTGCGTATGTGCGTGTGTGTGCGTGTGAGAGTGTGTATGTGTGTGTGTGTCTATTCGGCTTGCAGAGATAAGAGCACGACCGAGGCAAGAAGGCCCTGCCTATCGTAAGAGCCGACTAATAGGTAGGAGTCAAGAGGTGAAGAGTGTATGTGTGTGTGTGCGTGTATGCGTGTGTGTGAGTATGTGTGTGTATGTGTGTGTGTATGTGTGTGTGTATCCCTTCGGCTCGCAGAGATAAGCATACGTCCGTGGCAAGAAGGCCATGCTTGCTCTAAGGAGCCACTAATGGGTAGGAGTCGAGAGGTGAAGCGTGTATGTGTGTGTATGTGTGCAAGTGTGTGTGTGTGTCCGTTCGGTTTACAGAGATAGGTATACGTCCGTGGCAAGAAGGCCCTGCCTGTCTTAAGAGGCGACGAATTGATAGGAGTCGAGAGGTGGAGAGTGTGTGCGTGTGCGTATGCGTGTGTGTGCGTGTGTATGTGTGTGTGTCTGTTTGGCTTGTAGAGATAAGAATACGGCCAAGGCAAGAAGGCCCTGCCGCTTGTAATGGACGACTAATAAGTAGGAGTCAAGAGGTGAAGAGTGTATGTGTGTGTGTGCGTGTGTGCGTATGTGTGTGCGTGTGTGAGTATGTCTGTGTGTTAGTTCGGCTTGCAGAAATAAGAACACGACCGAGGCAAGCAGGCCCTGCCTATCGTAAGAGGCGACTAATAGGTAGGAGTCGAGAGGTGAAGAGTGTATGTGTCTTTGTGTGTGTGCATGTGTTTGTGCGTGTGTGACTATGTGTGTGTATGTGTGTGTGTGTGTGTGTCCGTTTGGCTTGCAGAGATAAGAATACGGCCGAGGCAAGAAGGCCCTGCCTGTCTTAAGAGGCGACTAATGGATATTAGTCGAGAGGTGGAGAGTGTGTGCGTGTGCGTGTACGTGTGCGTGTGTGCGTGTGTGCCTGTGTGCGTGTGTTTGTGTGTGCGTGTGTGTGTGTGTCCGTTCGGCTTGCAGAGATAAGAACACGGCCGTGGCAAGAAGTCCCTGCCTGTCGTAAGAGGGGAATAATGGGTAGGAGTCGAGAGGTGAAGGGTGTATGTGTGTGGGTGCGTGTGTGCGTGTGTGTGTGCGTGTGTGAGTATGTGTGTGTGTCCGTTCTGCATGCAGAGATAAGAACACGGCCGAGGCAAGAAGGCCCTGCCTGTCGTGAGAGACGACTAATAGGTAGGAGTCGAGAGGTGAAGAATGTATGTGTGTGTGCGTATGTGCGTGTTTGTGTGTGTGTGTGAGTGTATGTGTGTGTGCGTGTGTGCGTGCGTGTGTGCGTGTGTGCGTGTGTGTGTGTGAGTGTGTGTGTGTATGTGTGTGTGCGTTCGGCTTGCAGAGATAAGAACACGGCCGTGGCAAGAAGTACCTGCCTGTCGTAAGAGGAGAATAATGGGTAGGAGTCGAGAGGTGAAGAGTGTGTGCGTGTGCGTGTGCGTGTGCGTGTGCGTGTGTGTGTGCGTGTGTGTGTGTGTGTGTGTCCGTTCGGCTTGCAGAGATAAGAACACGGCCGTGGCAAAAAGCCCATGCCTGTCGTAAGAGGGGAATAATGGGTAGGAGTCGAGAGGTGAAGAGTGTATGTGTGTGTGCGTGTGTGCGTACGTGTGTGCGTGTGTGCGTGTGTGTGTGTGAGTGTGTGTGTGTCCGTTCGGCTCGCAGAGATAAGAACACGGCCGTGGCAAGAAGTCCCTGCCTGTCGTAAGAGGCGACTAATGAATAGGAGTCGAGAGGTGAAGAGTGTATGTGTATTTGTGTGTGTGCGTGTGTTTGTGCGTGTGTGACTATGTGTGTGTATGTGTGTGTGTGTGTGTCCGTTTGGCTTGCAGAGATAAGAACACGGCCGTGGCAAGAAGTCCCTGCGTGTCGTAAGAGGCGACTAATGGGTAGGAGTCGAGAGGTGAAGAGTGTATTTGTGTGTGTGCGTGTGTGCGTGCGTGTGTGTGTGTGAGTGCGTATGTGTCCGTTCGGCTTGCAGTGATAAGAATACGGCCGAGGCAAGAAGGCCCTGCCTGTCGTAAGTGGCGACTAATTGGTAGGAGTCGAGAGGTGAAAAGTGTTTTTGTGTGTGTGCGTGTGTGTGCGTGTGTGCGTGCTTGTGTGTGTGAGTGTGTATGTGTCCGTTCGGCTTGCAGAGATAAGAATACGGCCGAGGCAAGAAGGCCCTGCCTGTCGTAAGTGGCGACTAATTGGTAGGAGTCGAGAGGTGAAGAGTGTATGTGTGTGTGTGTGTGTGCGTGTGTGGGTGTGTGTGTGTGTTTGTGCGTGTGTAAGTGTGTGTAAGTGTGTGTGTGTATGTATGTGTGTGTCCATTCGGCTCGCAGAGATTAGAATACGGCCGAGGCAAGAAGGCCATGCCTGTCGTAAGAGGCAACTAATGGGTAGGAGTCGAGAGGTGAAAAGTGTTTTTGTGTGTGTGCGTGTGTGTACGTGTGTGCGTGCTTGTGTGTGTGAGTGTGTATGTGTCCGTTCGGCTTGCAGAGATAAGAATACGGCCGAGGCAAGAATGCCCTGCTTGTCGTAAGTGGCGACTAATTGGTAGGAGTCGAGAGGTGAAGAGTGTATGTGTGTGTGTGCGTGTGTGCGTGTGTGTGTGCGTGTGTGAGTGTGTGTGTCCAGTCGGCTCGCAGTGATAAGGACACGTCTGTGCCAAGAAGTCCCTGCCTGTCGTAAGCGGCGACTAATGCGTAGGAGTCGAGAGGTGAAGAGTGTATATGTGTAAGTGCGTTTGAGCGTGTGTGTGCGTGTGTGAGTGTGTGTTTGTGTCCGGTCGGCTCTCAGAGATAGAAACACGGCCGTGGCAAGAAGGCCCTGCCTGTCGTAAGAGGCGACTAATGGGTAGGAGTCAAGAGGTGAAGAGTGTATGTGTGTGTGAGTGTGCGTGTGTGTGCGTGTGTGAGTGTGTGTGTGTATTTGTGTGTGTGAGTGTGTGTGTGTCCAGTCGGCTCGCAGAGATAAGAACACGGCCGTGGCAAGAAGGCCCTGCCTGTCGTAAGAGGCGACTAATGGGTAGGAGTCGAGAGGTGAAGAGTGTATTTGTGTGTGAGTGTGCGTGTGTGCGTGTGTGTGCGTGTGTGAGTGTGTGTGTGTATTTGTGTGTGTGAGTGTGTGTGTCCAGTCGGCTCGCAGAGATAAGAACACGGCCGTGGCAAGAAGGCCCTGCCTGTCGTAAGAGGCGACTAGAGGGTAGGAGTCGAGTGGTGAAGAGTGTATATGTGTGTGCGTATGTGCGTGTGTGTGCGTGTGAGAGTGTGTGTGTATATGTGTGTGTGTCCATTCGGCTTGCATAGATAAGAGCACGACCAAGGCAAGAAGGCCCTGGCTATCGTAAGAGCCGACCAATAGGTAGGAGTCAAGAGGTGAAGAGTATATGTGTGTGTGTGCGTGTGTGTGTGAGTATGTGTGTGTATGTGTGTGTGTATGTGTGTGTATCCCTTCGGCTCGCAGAGATAAGCATACGTCCGTGGCAAGAAGGCCATGCTTGCTGTAAGGAGCGACTAATAAGTAGGAGTCGAGAGGTGAAGCGTGTATGTGTGTGTATGTGTGTATGTGTGCAAGTGTGTGTGTGTGTGTGTCCGTTCGGTTTGCAGAGATAGGTAATCGTCCGTGGCAAGAAGGCCCTGCCTGTCTTAAGAGGCGACTAATGAATAGGAGTCGAGAGGTGAAGTGTGTGTGCGTGTGCGTGTGCGTGCGTGTGCGTGTGTAAGTGTTTGTGTATGTGTGTGTGTCTGTTTGGCTTGCAGAGATAAGAATACGGCCAAGGCAAGAAGGCCCTGCCTCTTGTAATGGGCGACTAATAAGTAGGAGTCGAGAGGTGGAGAGTGTATGTGTGTGTGCGTGTGTGCGTCTGTGTGCGTGTGTGAGTATGTGTGTGTGTTAGTTCGTCTTGCAGAAATAAGAACACGACCGAGGCAAGCAGGCCCTGCCTATCGTAAGAGGCGACTAATAGGTAGGAGTCGAGAGGTGAAGAGTGTATGTGTGTGTGTGCGTGTGTGCGTGTGTGTGTGCGTGTGTGAGTATGTGTGTGTGTCCGTTTGGCTTGCAGAGATAAGAACACGGCCAAGGCAAGAAGGCCCTGCCTGTCGTAAGAGGCGACTAATAGGTAGGAGTCGAGAGGTGAAGAATGTATGTGTGTGTGTGTGCGTGTGTGCGTGTGTGTGCGTTTGTGTGTATGTGTGTGTGTCTGTTTGGCTTGCAGAGATAAGAATACGGCCGAGGCAAGAAGGCCTTTCCTCTTGTAAGGGGCGACTAATAGGTAGGATTAGAGAGGTGAAGAATGTATGTGTGTGTGCGTGTGTGCGTGTTTGTGTGTGTGTGAGTGTATGTGTGTGTGCGTGTATTTGTGTGTGTGAGTGTGTGTGTGTCCAGTCGGCTCGCAGAGATAAGAACACGGCCGTGGCAAGAAGGTCCTGCCTGTCGTAAGAGGCGACTAATGGGTAGGAGTCGAGTGGTGAAGAGTGTATATGTGTGTGCGTATGTGCGTGTGTCTGCGTGTGAGAGTGTGTGTGTGTATGTGTGTGTGTGTGTGTCTATTCGGCTTGCAGAGATAAGAGCACGACCGAGGCAAGAAGGCCCTGCCTATCGTAAGAGCCGACTAATAGGTAGGAGTCAAGAGGTGAAGAGTGTATGTGTGTGTGTGCGTGTGTGTGTGAGTATGTGTGTGTATGTGTGTGTGTATGTGTGTGTATCCCTTCGGCTCGCAGAGATAAGCATACGTCCGTGGCAAGAAGGCCATGCTTGCTGTAAGGAGCGACTAATGCGTGTGTGCGTGTGTGTGCGTGTGTGAGTGTGTGTGTGTGTATTTATGTGTGTGAGTGTGTGTGTCCAGTCGGCTCGCAGAGATAAGAACACGGCCGTGGCAAGAAGGCCCTGCCTGTCGTAAGAGGCGACTAATGGGTAGGAGTCGAGTGGTGAAGAGTGTATATGTGTGTGCGTATGTGCGTGTGTGTGCGTGTGAGAGTGTGTGTGTGTATGTGTGTGTGTGTGTGTGTGTGTCTATTCGGCTTGCAGAGATAAGAGCACGACCGAGGCAAGAAGGCCCTGCCTATCGTAAGAGCCGACTAATAGGTAGGAGTCAAGAGGTGAAGAGTGTATGTGTGTGTGTGCGTGTATGCGTGTGTGTGAGTATGTGTGTGTATGTGTGTGTGTATGTGTGTGTGTATCCCTTCGGCTCGCAGAGATAAGCATACGTCCGTGGCAAGAAGGCCATGCTTGCTCTAAGGAGCCACTAATGGGTAGGAGCCGAGAGGTGAAGCGTGTATGTGTGTGTGTGTATGTGTGCAAGTGTGTGTGTGTGTCCGTTCGGTTTACAGAGATAGGTATACGTCCGTGGCAAGAAGGCCCTGCCTGTCTTAAGAGGCGACGAATGGATAGGAGTCGAGAGGTGGAGAGTGTGTGCGTGTGCGTGTGCGTGTGTGTGCGTGTGTAAGTGTGTGTGTGTGTATGTGTGTGTGTCTGTTTGGCTTGTAGAGATAAGAATACGGCCAAGGCAAGAAGGCCCTGCCGCTTGTAATGGACGACTAATAAGTAGGAGTCAAGAGGTGAAGAGTGTATGTGTGTGTGTGCGTGTGTGCGTATGTGTGTGCGTGTGTGAGTATGTGTGTGTGTTAGTTCGGCTTGCAGAAATAAGAACACGACCGAGGCAAGCAGGCCCTGCCTATCGTAAGAGGCGACTAATAGGTAGGAGTCGAGAGGTGAAGAGTGTATGTGTCTTTGTGTGTGTGCGTGTGTTTGTGCGTGTGTGACTATGTGTGTGTATGTGTGTGTGTGTGTGTGACCGTTTGGCTTGCAGAGATAAGAATACGGCCGAGGCAAGAAGGCCCTGCCTGTCTTAAGAGGCGACTAATGGATATTAGTCGAGAGGTAGAGAGTGTGTGCGTGTGCGTGTACGTGTGCGTGTGTGCGTGTGTGCCTGTGTGCGTGTGTTTGTGTGTGCGTGTGTGTGTGTGTCCGTTCGGCTTGCAGAGATAAGAACACGGCCGTGGCAAGAAGTCCCTGCCTGTCGTAAGAGGGGAATAATGGGTAGGAGTCGAGAGGTGAAGGGTGTATGTGTGTGGGTGCGTGTGTGCGTGTGTGTGTGTGCGTGTGTGAGTATGTGTGTGTGTCCGTTCGGCATGCAGAGATAAGAACACGGCCGAGGCAAGAAGGCCCTGCCTGTCGTAAGTGGCGACTAATTGGTAGGAGTCGAGAGGTGAAGAGTGTATGTGTGTGTGTGTGTGCGTGTGTGGGTGTGTGTGTGTGTTTGTGCGTGTGTAAGTGTGTGTGTGTGTATGTATGTGTGTGTCCATTCGGCTCGCAGAGATTAGAATACGGCCGAGGCAAGAAGGCCCTGCCTGTCGTAATTGGCGACTAATTGGTAGGAGTCGAGAGGTGAAAAGTGCTTTTGTGTGTGTGCGTGTGTGTGCGTGTGTGCGTGCTTGTGTGTGTGAGTGTGTATGTGTCCGTTCGGCTTGCAGAGATAAGAATACGGCCGAGGCAAGAAGGCCCTGCCTGTCGTAAGTGGCGACTAATTGGTAGGAGTCGAGAGGTGAAAAGTGTTTTTGTGTGTGTGCGTGCGTGTGTGTGTGAGTGCGTATGTGTCCGTTCGGCTTGCAGTGATAAGAATACGGCCGAGGCAAGAAGGCCCTGCCTGTCGTAAGTGGCGACTAATTGGTAGGAGTCGAGAGGTGAAAAGTGTTTTTGTGTGTGTGCGTGTGTGTGCGTGTGTGCGTGGTTGTGTGTGTGAGTGTGTATGTGTCCGTTCGGCTTGCAGAGATAAGAATACGGCCGAGGCAAGAAGGCCCTGCCTGTCGTAAGTGGCGACTAATTGGTAGGAGTCGAGAGGTGAAGAGTGTATGTGTGTGTGTGTGTGCGTGTGTGGGTGTGTGTGTGTTTGTGCGTGTGTAAGTGTGTGTGTGTATGTATGTGTGTGTCCATTCGGCTCGCAGAGATTAGAATACGGCCGAGGCAAGAAGGCCATGCCTGTCGTAAGAGGCAACTAATGGGTAGGAGTCGAGAGGTGAAAAGTGTTTTTGTGTGTGTGCGTGTGTGTGCGTGTGTGCGTGCTTGTGTGTGTGAGTGTGTATGTGTCCGTTCGGTTTGCAGAGATAAGAATACGGCCGAGGCAAGAATGCCCTGCTTGTCGTAAGTGGCGACTAATTGGTAGGAGTCGAGAGGTGAAGAGTGTATGTGTGTGTGTGTGCGTGTGTGCGTGTGTGTGTGCGTGTGTGAGTGTGTGTGTCCAGTCGGCTCGCAGTGATAAGGACACGTCTGTGCCAAGAAGTCCCTGCCTGTCGTAAGCGGCGACTAATGCGTAGGAGTCGAGAGGTGAAGAGTGTATATGTGTAAGTGCGTTTGAGCGTGTGTGTGCGTGTGTGAGTGTGTGTTTGTGTCCGGTCGGCTCTCAGAGATAAGAACACGGCCGTGGCAAGAAGGCCCTGCCTGTCGTAAGAGGCGACTAATGGGTAGGAGTCGAGAGGTGAAGAGTGTATGTGTGTGTGAGTGTGCGTGTGTGTGCGTGTGTGAGTGTGTGTGTGTATTTGTGTGTGTGAGTGTGTGTGTGTCCAGTCGGCTCGCAGAGATAAGAACACGGCCGTGGCAAGAAGGCCCTGCCTGTCGTAAGAGGCGACTAATGGGTAGGAGTCGAGAGGTGAAGAGTGTATTTGTGTGTGAGTGTGCGTGTGTGCGTGTGTGTGCGTGTGTGAGTGTGTGTGTGTATTTGTGTGTGTGAGTGTGTGTGTCCAGTCGGCTCGCAGAGATAAGAACACGGCCGTGGCAAGAAGGCCCTGCCTGTCGTAAGAGGCGACTAGAGGGTAGGAGTCGAGTGGTGAAGAGTGTATATGTATGTGCGTATGTGCGTGTGTGTGCGTGTGAGAGTGTGTGTGTATATGTGTGTGTGTCCATTCGGCTTGCATAGATAAGAGCACGACTAAGGCAAGAAGGCCCTGCCTATCGTAAGAGCCGACCAATAGGTAGGAGTCAAGAGGTGAAGAGTATATGTGTGTGTGTGCGTGTGTGCGTGTGTGTGTGAGTATGTGTGTGTATGTGTGTGTGTGTGTATGTGTGTGTATCCCTTCGGCTCGCAGAGATAAGCATACGTCCGTGGCAAGAAGGCCATGCTTGCTGTAAGGAGCGACTAATGGGTAGGAGTCGAGAGGTGAAGCGTGTATGTGTGTGTATGTGTGTATGTGTGCAAGTGTGTGTGTGTGTGTCCGTTCGGTTTGCAGAGATAGGTAATCGTCCGTGGCAAGAAGGCCCTGCCTGTCTTAAGAGGCGACTAATGAATAGGAGTCGAGAGGTGAAGAGTGTGTGCGTGTGCGTGTGCGTGCGTGTGCGTGTGTAAGTGTTTGTGTATGTGTGTGTGTCTGTTTGGCTTGCAGAGATAAGAATACGGCCAAGGCAAGAAGGCCCTGCCTCTTGTAATGGGCGACTAATAAGTAGGAGTCGAGAGGTGGAGAGTGTATGTGTGTGTGCGTGTGTGCGTCTGTGTGCGTGTGTGAGTATGTGTGTGTGTTAGTTCGTCTTGCAGAAATAAGAACACGACCGAGGCAAGCAGGCCCTGCCTATCGTAAGAGGCGACTAATAGGTAGGAGTCGAGAGGTGAAGAGTGTATGTGTGTGTGTGCGTGTGTGCGTGTGTGTGTGCGTGTGTGAGTATGTGTGTGTGTCCGTTTGGCTTGCAGAGATAAGAACACGGCCAAGGCAAGAAGGCCCTGCCTGTCGTAAGAGGCGACTAATAGGTAGGAGTCGAGAGGTGAAGAATGTATGTGTGTGTGTGTGTGCGTGTGTGCGTGTGTGTGCGTTTGTGTGTATGTGTGTGTGTCTGTTTGGCTTGCAGAGATAAGAATACGGCCGAGGCAAGAAGGCCTTTCCTCTTGTAAGGGGCGACTAATAGGTAGGATTAGAGAGGTGAAGAATGTATGTGTGTGTGCGTGTGTGCGTGTCTGTGTGTGTGTGAGTGTATGTGTGTGTGCGTGTATGCGTGCGTGTGTGCGTGTGTGTGTGTGAGTGTGTGTGTGTATGTGTGTGTGTGTGTCCCTTCGCTCGCAGAGATAAGAAAAAAGCGGTGGCAAGAAGGCCATGCCTGTCGTAAGAGGCCACTAATGGATAGGAGTCGAGAGGTGGAGAGTGTGTGCGTGTGCGTGTGCGTGTGCGTGTGTGTGTGTGCGTGTGTGTGTGTGTCCGTTTGGCTTGCAGAGATAAGAACACGGCCGTGGCAAGATGTCCCTGCCTGTCGTAAGAGGAGAATAATGGGTAGGAGTCGAGAGGTGAAGAGTGTATGTGTGTGTGTGCGTGTGTGCGTGCGTGTGTGAGTGTGTGTGTGTATGTGTGTGTGTCAGTGTGTGTGTGTGTCCGGTCGGCTCGCAGAGATGAGAACACGGCCGTGGCAAGAAGGCACTGCCTGTCGTTAAGAGGCGACTAATGGGTAGTAGTCGAGAGGTGAAGAGTGTATGTGTGTGTGTGTGTGCGTGTGTGGGTGTGTGTGCGTGTGTGTGTGTATGTGTGTGTGTCTGTTTGGCTTGCAGAGATAAGAATACGGCCGAGGCAAGAAGGCCTTGCCTCTTGTAAGGGGCGACTAATAAGTAGGAGTCGAGAGGTGAAGAGTGTATGTGTGTATGCGTGTGTGCGTGTGTGTGCGTGTGTGAGTATGTGTGTGTGTTAGTTCGGCTTGCAGAGATAAGAGCACGACCGAGGCAAGAAAGCCCTGCCTATCGTAAGAGGCGACTAATAGGTAGGAGTCGAGAGGTGAAGAGTGTATGTGTGTGTGTGCGTGTGTGCGTGTGTGTGCGTGTGAGCGTGCGTGTGTGTGTGAGTGTGTCTGTGTCCGTTCGGCTTGCAGGGATAAGAATACGGCCGAGGCAAGAAGGCACTGCCTGTCGTAAGTGGCGACTAATTGGTAGGAGTCGAGAGGTGAAGAGTGTATGTGTGCGTGTGCGTGTTTGCGTGTGTGTGCGTGTGTGCGTGCGTGTGTGTGTGAGTGTGTGTGTCCGTTCGGCTTGCAGAGATAAGAATACGGCCGAAACAAGAAGGCCCTGCCTGTCGTAAGTGGCGACTAATGGGTAGGAGTCGAGAGGTGAAGAGTGTATGTGTGTGTGTGTGTGCGTGTGTGCGTGTATGTGTGCGTGTGTGAGTGTGTGTGTCCGGTCGGCTCGCAGTGATAAGGACACGTCCGTGCCAAGAAGGCCCTGCCTGTCGTAAGCGGCAACTAATTGGTAGGAGTCGAAAGGTGAAAAGTGTTTTTGTGTGTGTGCGTGTGTGTGCGTGTGTGCGTGCTTGTGTGTGTGTATGTATGTGTGTGTCCATTCGGCTCGCAGAGATTAGAATACGGTCGAGGCAAGAAGGCCATGCCTGTCGTAAGAGGCAACTAATGGGTAGGAGTCGAGAGGTGAAAAGTGTTTTTGTGTGTGTGCATGTGTGTGTGAGTGTGTATGTGTCCGTTCGGCTTGCAGAGATAAGAATACGGCCGAGGCAAGAATGCCCTGCCTGTCGTAAGTGGCGACTAATTGGTAGGAGTCGAGAGGTGAAGAGTGTATGTGTGTGTGTGCGTGTGTGCGTGGGTGTGTGCGTGTGTGAGTGTGTGTGTCCGGTCGGCTCGCAGTGATAAGGACACGTCCGTGCCAAGAAGGCCCTGCCTGTCGTAAGCGGCGACTAATGCGTAGGAGTCGAGAGGTGAAGAGTGTATGTGTGTAAGTGCGTGTGAGCGTGTGTGTGCGTGTGTGAGTGTGTGTGTGTGTCCGGTCGTCTCTCAGATATAAGAACACGGCCGTGGCAAGAAGGCCCTGCCTGTCGTAATAGGCGACTAATGGGTAGGGGTCGGTGAAGAGTGTATGTGTGTGTGAGTGTGCGTGTGTGTGCGTGTGTGAGTGTGTGTGTGTATTTGTGTGTGAGTGTGTGTGTGTCCAGTCGTCTCGCAGAGATAAGAACACGGCCGTGGCAAGAAGGCCCTGCCTGTCGTAAGAGGCGACTAATGGGTAGGAGTCGAGAGGTGAAGAGTGTATTTGTGTGTGAGTGTGCGTGTGTGCGTGTGTGTGCGTGTGTGAGTGTGTGTGTGTGTGTATTTATGTGTGTGAGTGTGTGTGTCCAGTCGGCTCGCAGAGATAAGAACACGGCCGTGGCAAGAAGGCCCTGCCTATCGTAAGAGCCGACTAATAGGTAGGAGTCAAGAGGTGAAGAGTGTATGTGTGTGTGTGCGTGTGTGCGTGTGTGTGAGTATGTGTGTGTATGTGTGTGTGTATGTGTGTGTGTATCCCTTCGGCTCGCAGAGATAAGCATACGTCCGTGGCAAGAAGGCCATGCTTGCTGTAAGGAGCGACTAATGGGTAGGAGTCGAGAGGTGAAGCGTGTATGTGTGTGTGTGTGTATGTGTGCAAGTGTGTGTGTATGTGTGTCCGTTCGGTTTGCAGAGATAGGTGTACGTCCGTGGCAAGAAGGCCCTGCCTGTCTTAAGAGGCGACTAATGGATAGGAGTCGAGAGGTGGAGAGTGTGTGCGTGTGCGTGTGCGTGTGCGTGTGCGTGTGCGTGTGTGTGTGTGAGTGTATGTGTGTGTGCGTGTATGCGTGCGTGTGTGCGTGTGTGTGTGAGTGTGTGTGTATGTGTGTGTGTGTGTGTCCCTTCGCTCGCAGAGATAAGAAAAAAGCGGTGGCAAGAAGGCCATGCCTGTCGTAAGAGGCGACTAATGGATAAGAGTCGAGAGGTGGAGAGTGTGTGCGTGTGCGTGTGCGTCCGTTTGGCTTGCAGAGATAAGAACACGGCTGTTGCAAGAAGTCCCTGCCTGTCGTAAGAGGAGAATAATGGGTAGGAGTCGAGAGGTGAAGAGTGTATGTGTGTGTGTGTGCGTGTGTGCGTGCGTGTGTAAGTGTGTGTGTGTATGTGTGTGTGTGTCAGTGTGTGTGTGTGTGTCCGGTCGGCTCGCAGAGATGAGAACACGGCCGTGGCAAGAAGGCACTGCCTGTCGTTAAGAGGCGACTAATGGGTAGTAGTCGAGAGGTGAAGAGTGTATGTGTGTGTGTGTGCGTGTGTGCGTGTGTGTGCGTGTGTGTGTGTATGTGTGTGTGTGTGTCTGTTTGGCTTGCAGAGATAAGAATACGGCCGAGGCAAGAAGGCCTTGCCTCTTGTAAGGGGCGACTAATAAGTAGGAGTCGAGAGGTGAAGAATGTATGTGTGTATGCGTGTGTGCGTGTGTGTGCGTGTGTGAGTATGTGTGTGTGTTAGTTCGGCTTGCAGAGATAAGAGCACGACCGAGGCAAGAAAGCCCTGCCTATCATAAGAGGCGACTAATAGGCAGGAGTCGAGAGGTGAAGAGTGTATGTGTGTGTGTGCGTGTGTGTGTGTGTGTGCGTGTGAGCGTGCGTGTGTGTGTGAGTGTGTGTGTGTCCGTTCGGCTTGCAGAGATAAGAATACGGCCGAGGCAAGAAGGCACTGCCTGTCGTAAGTGGCGATTAATTGGTAGGAGTCGAGAGGTGAAGAGTGTATGTGTGTGTGTGCGTGTGTGCGTTTGTGTGCGTGTGTGCGTGCGTGTGTGTGTGAGTGTGTGTGTGTCCGTTCGGCTTGCAGAGATAAGAATACTGCCGAGGCAAGAAGGCCCTGCCTATCGTAAGTGGCGACTAATTGGTAGGAGTCGAGAGGTGAAGAATGTATGTGTGTGTGTGCGTGTGTGCGTGTGTGCGTGTATGTGTGCGTGTGTGAGTGTGTGTGTCCGGTCGGCTCGCAGTGATAAGGACACGTCCGTGCCAAGAAGGCCCTGCCTGTCGTAAGCGGCGACTAATGCGTAGGAGTCGAGTGGTGAAGAGTGTATGTGTGTGTGTGCGTGTGTGCATGTGTGTGCGTGTGTGCGTGCGTGTGTGTGTGAGTGTGTGTGTGTCCGTTCGGCTTGCAGAGATAAGAATACGGCCGAGGCAAGAAGGCCCTGCCTGTCGTAAGAGGCGACTAATGGGTAGGAGTCGAGAGGTGAAGAGTGTATTTGTGTGTGTGTGTGTGTGTGCGTGTGTGTGCGTGTGTGCGTGCGTGTGTGTGTAAGTGTGTATGTGTCCGTTCGGCTTGCAGAGATAAGAATACGGCCGAGGCAAGAAGGCCCTGCCTGTCGTAAGTGGCGACTAATGCGTAGGAGTCGAGTGGTGAAGAGTGTATGTGTGTGTGTGCGTGTGTGCATGTGTGTGCGTGTGTGCGTGTATGTGTGCGTGTGTGAGTGTGTGTGTCCGGTCGGCTCGCAGAGATAAGAACACGGCCGTGGCAAGAAGGCCCTGCCTGTCGTAAGAGGCGACTAATGGGTAGGAGTCGAGAGGTGAAGAGTGTATTTGTGTGTGTGTGTGTGTGTGCGTGTGTGTGCGTGTGTGCGTGCGTGTGTGTGTAAGTGTGTATGTGTCCGTTCGGCTTGCAGAGATAAGAATACGGCCGAGGCAAGAAGGCCCTGCCTGTCGTAAGTGGCGACTAATTGGTAGGAGTCGAGAGGTGAAGAGTGTATGTGTGTGTGTGCGTGTGTGCATGTGTGTGCGTGTGTGCGTGCGTGTGTGTGTGAGTGTGTGTGTGTCCGTTCGGCTTGCAGAGATAAGAATACGGCCGAGGCAAGAAGGCCCTGCCTGTCGTAAGTGGCGACTAATTGGTAGGAGTCGAGAGGTGAAGAGTGTATGTGTGTGTGTGCGTGTGTGTGCGTGTGTGCGTGCGTGTGTGTGTGAGTGTGTGTGTGTCCGTTCGGCTTGCAGAGATAAGAATACGGCCGAGGCAAAAAGGCCCTGCCTGTCGTAAGCGGCGACTAATGCGTAGGAGTCGAGAGGTGAAGAGTGTATGTGTGTAAGTGCGTGTGTTTGTGTGTGTGCGTGTGCGAGTGTGTGTGTGTCCGGTCGGCTCGCAGAGATAAGAACACGGCCGTGCCAAGAAGGCCCTGCCTGTCGTAAGAGGCGGCTAATGGGTAGGAGTCGAGAGGTGAAGAGTGTATGTGTGTGTGTGTGTGAGTGTGAGTGTGCGGGTGTGTGCGTGTGTGAGTGTGCGTGTGTATTTGTGTGTGTGAGTGTGTGTGTGTCCAGTCGGCTCGCAGAGATAAGAACACGGCCGTGGCAAGAAGGCCCTGCCTGTCGTAAGAGGCGACTAATGGGTAGGAGTCGAGAGGTGAAGAGTGTATGTGTGTGTGAGTGTGCGTGTGTGCGTGTGTGTGCGTGTGTGAGTGTGTGTGTGTATTTGTGTGTGTGAGTGTGTGTGTCCAGTCGGCCCGCAGAGATAAGAACACGGCCGTGGCAAGAAGGCCCTGCCTGTCGTAAGAGGCGACTAATGGGTAGGGGTCGAGTGGTGAAGAGTGTATATGTGTGTGCGTATGTGCGTATTTGTGTGTGTGTGAGTGTATGTGTGTGTGCGTGTGTGCGTGCGTGTGTGCGTGTGTGAGTATGTGTGTGTGTTAGTTCGGCTTGCAGAAATAAGAACACGACCGAGGCAAGAAGGCCCTGCCTATCGTAAGAGGCGGCTAATAGGTAGGAGTCGAGAGGTGAAGAGTGTATGTGTGTGTGCGTGTGTGTGTGTTTGTGTGTGTGTGAGTGTATGTGTGTGTTCGTGTGTGCGTGCGTGTGTGAGTATGTGTGTGTGTATGTGTGTATGTATGTGTGTGTGTGTATCCCTTCGGCTCGCAGAGATAAGAATACGTCCGTGGCAGGAAGGCCATGCTTGCTGTAAGGAGCGACTAATGGGTAGGAGTCTAGAGGTAAAGCGTGCATGTGTGTGTGTATGTGTGCAAGTGTGTGTGTGTATGTCCGTTCGGCTCGCAGAGATAGGTATACGTACGTGGCAAGAGGGCCCTGCCTGTCTTAAGAGGCGACTAATGGATAGGATTCGAGAGGTGAAGGGTGTATGTGTGTGTGTGTGCGTGTGTGCGTGTGTGTGCGTGTGTGTGTGTATGTGTGTGTGTCTGTTTGGCTTGCAGAGATAAGAATACGGCCAAGGCAAGAAGGCCCTGCCTCTTGTAAAGGGCGAGTATGCGTATGCGTGTGTGCGTGTGTGTGCGTGTGTGTGCGTGTGTGAGTATGTGTGTGTTAGTTCGGCTTGCAGAGATAAGAGCACGACCGAGGCAAGAAAGCCCTGCCTATCGTAAGAGGCGATTAATAGGTAGGAGTCGAGAGGTGAAGAGTGTATGTGTGTGTGTGCGTGTGTGCGTGTGTGTGCGTGTGAGCGTGCGTGTGTGTGTGAGTGTGTGTGTGTCCGTTCGGCTTGCAGAGATAAGAATACGTCCGAGGCAAGAAGGCCCTGCCTGTCGTAAGTGGCGACTAATTGGTAGGAGTCGAGAGGTAAAGAGTGTATGTGTGTGTGCGTGTGTGCGTGTGTGTGCGTGTGTGCGTGCGTGTGTGTGTGAGTGTGTGTGTGTCCGTTCGGCTTGTAGAGATAAGAATACGGCCGAGGCAAGAAGGCCCTGCCTGTCGTAAGCGGCGACTAATGCGTAGGAGTCGAGAGGTGAAGATTGTATGTGTGTAAGTGCGTGTGTTTGTGTGTGTGCGTGTGTGAGTGTGTGTGTGTTCGGTCGGCTCGCAGAGATAAGAACACGGCCGTGGCAAGAAGGCCCTGCCTGTTGTAAGAGGCGGCTAATGGGTAGGAGTCGAGAGGTGAAGAGTGTATGTGTGTGTGAGTGTGCGGGTGTGTGCGTGTGTAAGTGTGTGTGTGTATTTGTGTGTGTGAGTGTGTGTGTGTCCAGTCGGCTCGCAGAGATAAGAACACGGCCGTGGCAAGAAGGCCCTGCCTGTCGTGAGAGGCGACTAATGGGTAGGAGTCGAGAGGTGAAGAGTGTATGTGTGTGTGAGTGTGCGTGTGTGCGTGTGTGTGCGTGTGTGAGTGTGTGTGTGTATTTGTGTGTGTGAGTGTGTGTGTCTAGTTGGCCTGCAGAGATAAGAACACGGCCGTGGCAAGAAGGCCCTGCCTGTCGTAAGAGGCGACTAATAAGTAGGAGTCGAGTGGTGAAGAGTGTATATATGTGTGCGTATGTGCGTGTGTGTGCGTGTGAGAATGTGTATGTGTGTGTGTGTCCGTTCGGCTTGCATAGATAAGAGCACGACCGAGGCAAGAAGGCCCTGCCTATTCGTAAGAGGCGACTAATAGGTAGGAGTCGAGAGGTGAAGAATGTATGTGTGTGTGCGTGTGTGCGTGTTTGTGTGTGTGTGAGTGTATGTGTGTGTGCGTGTGTGCGTGCGTGTGTGAGTATGTGTGTGTGTGTATGTGTGTATGTATGTGTGTGTGTGTATCCCTTCGGCTCGCAGAGATAAGAATACGTCCGTGGCAGGAAGGCCATGCTTGCTGTAAGAAGCGACTAATGGGTAGGAGTCGAGAGGTGAGGCGTGCATGTGTGTGTGTGTGTGTATGTGTGCAAGTGTGTGTGTGTGTCCGTTCGGCTCGCAGAGATAGGTATACGTCTGGCAAGAAGGCCCTGCCTGTTTTAAGAGGCGACTAATGGATAGGAATCGAGAGGTGGAGAATGTGTGCGTGTGCGTGTGTGCGTGTGTGCGTGTGTGCCTGTGTGCGTGTGTTTGTGTGTGCGTGTGTGTGTGTATCCGTTCGGCTTGCAGAGATAAGAACACGGCAGTGGCAAGAAGTCCCTGCCTGTCGTAAGAGGCGACTAATGGGTAGGAGTCGAGAGGTGAAGAGGGTACGTGAGGGTGTGCATGTGTGGGTGTGTGTGTGTTTGTGCGTGTGTAAGTGTGTGTGTATGTTTGTGTGTGTCCCTTCGGCTCGCAGAGATTAGAATACGGCAGAGTAATAAGTAGGAGTCGAGAGGTGAAGAGTGTATATGTGTGTGCGTATGTGCGTGTGTGTGCGTGTGAGAGTGTGTATGTGTGTGTGTGTCTATTCGGCTTGCAGAGATAAGAGCACGACCGAGGCAAGAAGGCCCTGCCTATCGTAAGAGCCGACTAATAGGTAGGAGTCAAGAGGTGAAGAGTGTATGTGTGTGTGTGCGTGTATGCGTGTGTGTGAGTATGTGTGTGTATGTGTGTGTGTATGTGTGTGTGTATCCCTTCGGCTCGCAGAGATAAGCATACGTCCGTGGCAAGAAGGCCATGCTTGCTCTAAGGAGCCACTAATGGGTAGGAGTCGAGAGGTGAAGCGTGTATGTGTGTGTATGTGTGCAAGTGTGTGTGTGTGTCCGTTCGGTTTACAGAGATAGGTATACGTCCGTGGCAAGAAGGCCCTGCCTGTCTTAAGAGGCGACGAATTGATAGGAGTCGAGAGGTGGAGAGTGTGTGCGTGTGCGTATGCGTGTGTGTGCGTGTGTATGTGTGTGTGTCTGTTTGGCTTGTAGAGATAAGAATACGGCCAAGGCAAGAAGGCCCTGCCGCTTGTAATGGACGACTAATAAGTAGGAGTCAAGAGGTGAAGAGTGTATGTGTGTGTGTGCGTGTGTGCGTATGTGTGTGCGTGTGTGAGTATGTCTGTGTGTTAGTTCGGCTTGCAGAAATAAGAACACGACCGAGGCAAGCAGGCCCTGCCTATCGTAAGAGGCGACTAATAGGTAGGAGTCGAGAGGTGAAGAGTGTATGTGTCTTTGTGTGTGTGCATGTGTTTGTGCGTGTGTGACTATGTGTGTGTATGTGTGTGTGTGTGTGTGTCCGTTTGGCTTGCAGAGATAAGAATACGGCCGAGGCAAGAAGGCCCTGCCTGTCTTAAGAGGCGACTAATGGATATTAGTCGAGAGGTGGAGAGTGTGTGCGTGTGCGTGTACGTGTGCGTGTGTGCGTGTGTGCCTGTGTGCGTGTGTTTGTGTGTGCGTGTGTGTGTGTGTCCGTTCGGCTTGCAGAGATAAGAACACGGCCGTGGCAAGAAGTCCCTGCCTGTCGTAAGAGGGGAATAATGGGTAGGAGTCGAGAGGTGAAGGGTGTATGTGTGTGGGTGCGTGTGTGCGTGTGTGTGTGCGTGTGTGAGTATGTGTGTGTGTCCGTTCTGCATGCAGAGATAAGAACACGGCCGAGGCAAGAAGGCCCTGCCTGTCGTGAGAGACGACTAATAGGTAGGAGTCGAGAGGTGAAGAATGTATGTGTGTGTGCGTATGTGCGTGTTTGTGTGTGTGTGTGAGTGTATGTGTGTGTGCGTGTGTGCGTGCGTGTGTGCGTGTGTGCGTGTGTGTGTGTGAGTGTGTGTGTGTATGTGTGTGTGCGTTCGGCTTGCAGAGATAAGAACACGGCCGTGGCAAGAAGTACCTGCCTGTCGTAAGAGGAGAATAATGGGTAGGAGTCGAGAGGTGAAGAGTGTGTGCGTGTGCGTGTGCGTGTGCGTGTGCGTGTGTGTGTGCGTGTGTGTGTGTGTGTGTGTCCGTTCGGCTTGCAGAGATAAGAACACGGCCGTGGCAAAAAGCCCATGCCTGTCGTAAGAGGGGAATAATGGGTAGGAGTCGAGAGGTGAAGAGTGTATGTGTGTGTGCGTGTGTGCGTACGTGTGTGCGTGTGTGCGTGTGTGTGTGTGAGTGTGTGTGTGTCCGTTCGGCTCGCAGAGATAAGAACACGGCCGTGGCAAGAAGTCCCTGCCTGTCGTAAGAGGCGACTAATGAATAGGAGTCGAGAGGTGAAGAGTGTATGTGTATTTGTGTGTGTGCGTGTGTTTGTGCGTGTGTGACTATGTGTGTGTATGTGTGTGTGTGTGTGTCCGTTTGGCTTGCAGAGATAAGAACACGGCCGTGGCAAGAAGTCCCTGCGTGTCGTAAGAGGCGACTAATGGGTAGGAGTCGAGAGGTGAAGAGTGTATTTGTGTGTGTGCGTGTGTGCGTGCGTGTGTGTGTGTGAGTGCGTATGTGTCCGTTCGGCTTGCAGTGATAAGAATACGGCCGAGGCAAGAAGGCCCTGCCTGTCGTAAGTGGCGACTAATTGGTAGGAGTCGAGAGGTGAAAAGTGTTTTTGTGTGTGTGCGTGTGTGTGCGTGTGTGCGTGCTTGTGTGTGTGAGTGTGTATGTGTCCGTTCGGCTTGCAGAGATAAGAATACGGCCGAGGCAAGAAGGCCCTGCCTGTCGTAAGTGGCGACTAATTGGTAGGAGTCGAGAGGTGAAGAGTGTATGTGTGTGTGTGTGTGTGCGTGTGTGGGTGTGTGTGTGTGTTTGTGCGTGTGTAAGTGTGTGTAAGTGTGTGTGTGTATGTATGTGTGTGTCCATTCGGCTCGCAGAGATTAGAATACGGCCGAGGCAAGAAGGCCATGCCTGTCGTAAGAGGCAACTAATGGGTAGGAGTCGAGAGGTGAAAAGTGTTTTTGTGTGTGTGCGTGTGTGTACGTGTGTGCGTGCTTGTGTGTGTGAGTGTGTATGTGTCCGTTCGGCTTGCAGAGATAAGAATACGGCCGAGGCAAGAATGCCCTGCTTGTCGTAAGTGGCGACTAATTGGTAGGAGTCGAGAGGTGAAGAGTGTATGTGTGTGTGTGCGTGTGTGCGTGTGTGTGTGCGTGTGTGAGTGTGTGTGTCCAGTCGGCTCGCAGTGATAAGGACACGTCTGTGCCAAGAAGTCCCTGCCTGTCGTAAGCGGCGACTAATGCGTAGGAGTCGAGAGGTGAAGAGTGTATATGTGTAAGTGCGTTTGAGCGTGTGTGTGCGTGTGTGAGTGTGTGTTTGTGTCCGGTCGGCTCTCAGAGATAGAAACACGGCCGTGGCAAGAAGGCCCTGCCTGTCGTAAGAGGCGACTAATGGGTAGGAGTCAAGAGGTGAAGAGTGTATGTGTGTGTGAGTGTGCGTGTGTGTGCGTGTGTGAGTGTGTGTGTGTATTTGTGTGTGTGAGTGTGTGTGTGTCCAGTCGGCTCGCAGAGATAAGAACACGGCCGTGGCAAGAAGGCCCTGCCTGTCGTAAGAGGCGACTAATGGGTAGGAGTCGAGAGGTGAAGAGTGTATTTGTGTGTGAGTGTGCGTGTGTGCGTGTGTGTGCGTGTGTGAGTGTGTGTGTGTATTTGTGTGTGTGAGTGTGTGTGTCCAGTCGGCTCGCAGAGATAAGAACACGGCCGTGGCAAGAAGGCCCTGCCTGTCGTAAGAGGCGACTAGAGGGTAGGAGTCGAGTGGTGAAGAGTGTATATGTGTGTGCGTATGTGCGTGTGTGTGCGTGTGAGAGTGTGTGTGTATATGTGTGTGTGTCCATTCGGCTTGCATAGATAAGAGCACGACCAAGGCAAGAAGGCCCTGGCTATCGTAAGAGCCGACCAATAGGTAGGAGTCAAGAGGTGAAGAGTATATGTGTGTGTGTGCGTGTGTGTGTGAGTATGTGTGTGTATGTGTGTGTGTATGTGTGTGTATCCCTTCGGCTCGCAGAGATAAGCATACGTCCGTGGCAAGAAGGCCATGCTTGCTGTAAGGAGCGACTAATAAGTAGGAGTCGAGAGGTGAAGCGTGTATGTGTGTGTATGTGTGTATGTGTGCAAGTGTGTGTGTGTGTGTGTCCGTTCGGTTTGCAGAGATAGGTAATCGTCCGTGGCAAGAAGGCCCTGCCTGTCTTAAGAGGCGACTAATGAATAGGAGTCGAGAGGTGAAGTGTGTGTGCGTGTGCGTGTGCGTGCGTGTGCGTGTGTAAGTGTTTGTGTATGTGTGTGTGTCTGTTTGGCTTGCAGAGATAAGAATACGGCCAAGGCAAGAAGGCCCTGCCTCTTGTAATGGGCGACTAATAAGTAGGAGTCGAGAGGTGGAGAGTGTATGTGTGTGTGCGTGTGTGCGTCTGTGTGCGTGTGTGAGTATGTGTGTGTGTTAGTTCGTCTTGCAGAAATAAGAACACGACCGAGGCAAGCAGGCCCTGCCTATCGTAAGAGGCGACTAATAGGTAGGAGTCGAGAGGTGAAGAGTGTATGTGTGTGTGTGCGTGTGTGCGTGTGTGTGTGCGTGTGTGAGTATGTGTGTGTGTCCGTTTGGCTTGCAGAGATAAGAACACGGCCAAGGCAAGAAGGCCCTGCCTGTCGTAAGAGGCGACTAATAGGTAGGAGTCGAGAGGTGAAGAATGTATGTGTGTGTGTGTGCGTGTGTGCGTGTGTGTGCGTTTGTGTGTATGTGTGTGTGTCTGTTTGGCTTGCAGAGATAAGAATACGGCCGAGGCAAGAAGGCCTTTCCTCTTGTAAGGGGCGACTAATAGGTAGGATTAGAGAGGTGAAGAATGTATGTGTGTGTGCGTGTGTGCGTGTTTGTGTGTGTGTGAGTGTATGTGTGTGTGCGTGTATGCGTGCGTGTGTGCGTGTGTGTGTGTGAGTGTGTGTGTGTATGTGTGTGTGTGTGTGTCCCTTCGCTCACAGAGATAAGAAAAAAGCGGTGGCAAGAAGGCCATGCCTGTCTTAAGAGGCGACTAATGGATAGGAGTCGAGAGGTGGAGAGTGTGTGCGTGTGCGTGTGCGTGTGCGTGTGTGTGTGTGCGTGTGTGTGTGTGTCCGTTTGGCTTGCAGAGATAAGAACACGGCTGTTGCAAGAAGTCCCTGCCTGTCGTAAGAGGAGAATAATGGGTAGGAGTCGAGAGGTGAAGAGTGTATGTGTGTGTGTGCGTGTGTGCGTGCGTGTGTGAGTGTGTGTGTGTATGTGTGTGTGTCAGTGTGTGTGTGTGTGTGTCCGGTCGGCTCGCAGAGATGAGAACACGGCCGTGGCAAGAAGGCACTGCCTGTCGGTAAGAGGCGACTAATGGGTAGGAGTCGAGAGGTGAAGAGTGTATGTGTGTGTGTGTGCGTGTGTGCGTGTGTGTGCGTGTGTGTGTGTATGTGTGTGTGTCTGTTTGGCTTGCAGAGATAAGAATACGGCCGAGGCAAGAAGGCCTTGCCTCTTGTAAGGGGCGACTAATAAGTAGGAGTCGAGAGGTGAAGAGTGTATGTGTGTATGCGTGTGTGCGTGTGTGTGCGTGTGTGAGTATGTGTGTGTGTTAGTTCGGCTTGCAGAGGTAAGAGCACGACCGAGGCAAGAAAGCCCTGCCTATAATAAGAGGCGACTAATAGGTAGGAGTCGAGAGGTGAAGAGTGTATGTGTGTGTGTGCGTGTGTGTGTGTGTGTGTGCGTGTGAGCGTGCGTGTGTGTGTAAGTGTGTGTGTGTCCGTTTGGCTTGCAGAGATAAGAATACGGCCGAGGCAAAAAGGCACTGCCTGTCGTAAGTGGCGACTAATTGGTAGGAGTCAAGAGGTGAAGAGTGTATGTGTGTGTGTGTGTGCGTGTGTGCGTTTGTGTGCGTGTGTGCGTGCGTGTGTGTGTGAGTGTGTGTGTGTCCGTTCGGCTTGCAGAGATAAGAATACGGCCGAGGCAAGAAGGCCCTGCCTATCGTAAGTGGCGACTAATTGGTAGGAGTCGAGAGGTGAAGAATGTATGTGTGTGTGTGCGTGTGTGCGTGTATGTGTGCGTGTGTGAGTGTGTGTGTCCGGTCGGCTCGCAGTGATAAGGACACGTCCGTGCCAAGAAGGCCCTGCCTGTCGTAAGCGGCGACTAATGCGTAGGAGTCGAGTGGTGAAGAGTGTATGTGTGTAAGTGCGTGTGTTTGTGTGTGTGCGTGTGTGAGTGTGTGTGTGTCCGGTCGGCTCGCAGAGATAAGAACACGGCCGTGGCAAGAAGGCCCTGCCTGTCGTAAGAGGCGACTAATGGGTAGGAGTCGAGAGGTGAAGAGTGTATTTGTGTGTGTGTGTGTGTGCGTGTGTGTGCGTGTGTGCGTGCGTGTGTGTGTGAGTGTGTATGTGTCCGTTTGGCTTGCAGAGATAAGAATACGGCCGAAGCAAGAAGGCCCTGCCTGTCGTAAATGGCAACTAATTGGTAGGAGTCGAGAGGTGAAGAGTGTATGTGTGTGTGTGCGTGTGTGCATGTGTGTGCGTGTGTGCGTGCGTGTGTGTGTGAGTGTGTGTGTGTCCGTTCGACTTGCAAAGATAAGAATACGGCCGAGGCAAGAAGGCCCTGCCTGTCGTAAGTGGCGACTAATTGGTAGGAGTCGAGAGGTGAAGAGTGTATGTGTGTGTGTGCGTGTGTGCGTGTGTGTGCGTGTGTGCGTGCGTGTGTGTGTGAGTGTGTGTGTGTCTGTTCGGCTTGCAGAGATAAGAATACGTCCGAGGCAAAAAGGCCCTGCCTGTCGTAAGCGGCGACTAATGCGTAGGAGTCGAGAGGTGAAGAGTGTATGTGTGTAAGTGCGTGTGTTTGTGTGTGTGCGTGTGTGAGTGTGTGTGTGTGTCCGGTCGGCTCGCAGAGATAAGAACACGGCCGTGGCAAGAAGGCCCTGCCTGTCGTAAGAGGCGACTAATGGGTAGGAGTCGAGAGGTGAAGAGTGTATGTGTGTGTGAGTGTGCGTGTGTGCGTGTGTGTGCGTGTGTGAGTGTGTGTGTGTATTTGTGTGTGTGAGTGTGTGTGTCCAGTCGGCCCGCAGAGATAAGAACACGGCCGTGGCAAGAAGGCCCTGCCTGTCGTAAGAGGCGACTAATGGGTAGGGGTCGAGTGGTGAAGAGTGTATATGTGTGTGCGTATGTGCGTGTTTGTGTGTGTGTGAGTGTATGTGTGTGTGCGTGTGTGCGTGCGTGTGTGCGTGTGTGAGTATGTGTGTGTGTTAGTTCGGCTTGCAGAAATAAGAACACGACCGAGGCAAGAAGGCCCTGCCTATCGTAAGAGGCGGCTAATAGGTAGGAGTCGAGAGGTGAAGAGTGTATGTGTGTGTGCGTGTGTGTGTGTTTGTGTGTGTGTGAGTGTATGTGTGTGTTCGTGTGTGCGTGCGTGTGTGAGTATGTGTGTGTGTATGTGTGTATGTATGTGTGTGTGTGTATCCCTTCGGCTCGCAGAGATAAGAATACGTCCGTGGCAGGAAGGCCATGCTTGTTGTAAGGAGCGACTAATGGGTAGGAGTCTAGAGGTAAAGCGTGCATGTGTGTGTGTATGTGTGCAAGTGTGTGTGTGTGTGTGTCCGTTCGGCTCGCAGAGATAGGTATACGTACGTGGCAAGAAGGCCCTGCCTGTCTTAAGAGGCGACTAATGGATAGGAGTCGAGAGGTGGAGAGTGTGTGCGTGTGCGTGTGCGTGTGTGTGCATGTGTAAGTGTGTGTGTATGTGTGTGTTTCTGTTTGGCTTGCAGAGATAAGATTACGGCCGAGGCAAGAAGGCCCTGCCTCTTGTAATGGGCGACTAATAAGTAGGAGTCGAGAGGTGAAGAGTGTATGTGTGTGTGTGTGTGTGTTCGTGTGTGAGTATGTGTGTGTGTCCGTTCGGCTTGCAGAGATAAGAACTCGGCCAAGGCAAGAAGGCCCTGCCTGTCGTAAGAGGCGACTAATAGGTAGGAGTCGAGAGGTGAAGAATGTATGTGTGTGTGCGTGTGTGCGTGTTTGTGTGTGTGTGAGTGTATGTGTGTGTGCGTGTGTGCGTGCATGTGTGCGTGTGTGAGTATGTGTGTGTGTTAGTTCGGCTTGCAGAAATAAGAACACGACCGAGGCAAGAAGGCCCTGCCTATCGTAAGAGGCGGCTAATAGGTAGGAGTCGAGAGGTGAAGAGTGTATGTGTGTGTGTGCGTGTGTGCGTGTGTGTGTGCGTGTGTGAGTATGTGTGTGTGTCCGTTCGGCTTGCAGAGATAAGAACAGGGCCAAGGCAAGAAGGCCCTGCCTGTCGTAAGAGGCGACTAATAGGTAGGAGTCGAGAGGTGAAGAGTGTATGTGTGTGTGTGTGTGTGTGCGTGTGTGGGTGTGTGTGTGTGTTTGTGCGTGTGTAAGTGTGTGTAAGTGTGTGTGTGTATGTATGTGTGTGTCCATTCGGCTCGCAGAGATTAGAATACGGCCGAGGCAAGAAGGCCATGCCTGTCGTAAGAGGCAACTAATGGGTAGGAGTCGAGAGGTGAAAAGTGTTTTTGTGTGTGTGCGTGTGTGTACGTGTGTGCGTGCTTGTGTGTGTGAGTGTGTATGTGTCCGTTCGGCTTGCAGAGATAAGAATACGGCCGAGGCAAGAATGCCCTGCTTGTCGTAAGTGGCGACTAATTGGTAGGAGTCGAGAGGTGAAGAGTGTATGTGTGTGTGTGCGTGTGTGCGTGTGTGTGTGCGTGTGTGAGTGTGTGTGTCCAGTCGGCTCGCAGTGATAAGGACACGTCTGTGCCAAGAAGTCCCTGCCTGTCGTAAGCGGCGACTAATGCGTAGGAGTCGAGAGGTGAAGAGTGTATATGTGTAAGTGCGTTTGAGCGTGTGTGTGCGTGTGTGAGTGTGTGTTTGTGTCCGGTCGGCTCTCAGAGATAGAAACACGGCCGTGGCAAGAAGGCCCTGCCTGTCGTAAGAGGCGACTAATGGGTAGGAGTCAAGAGGTGAAGAGTGTATGTGTGTGTGAGTGTGCGTGTGTGTGCGTGTGTGAGTGTGTGTGTGTATTTGTGTGTGTGAGTGTGTGTGTGTCCAGTCGGCTCGCAGAGATAAGAACACGGCCGTGGCAAGAAGGCCCTGCCTGTCGTAAGAGGCGACTAATGGGTAGGAGTCGAGAGGTGAAGAGTGTATTTGTGTGTGAGTGTGCGTGTGTGCGTGTGTGTGCGTGTGTGAGTGTGTGTGTGTATTTGTGTGTGTGAGTGTGTGTGTCCAGTCGGCTCGCAGAGATAAGAACACGGCCGTGGCAAGAAGGCCCTGCCTGTCGTAAGAGGCGACTAGAGGGTAGGAGTCGAGTGGTGAAGAGTGTATATGTGTGTGCGTATGTGCGTGTGTGTGCGTGTGAGAGTGTGTGTGTATATGTGTGTGTGTCCATTCGGCTTGCATAGATAAGAGCACGACCAAGGCAAGAAGGCCCTGGCTATCGTAAGAGCCGACCAATAGGTAGGAGTCAAGAGGTGAAGAGTATATGTGTGTGTGTGCGTGTGTGTGTGAGTATGTGTGTGTATGTGTGTGTGTATGTGTGTGTATCCCTTCGGCTCGCAGAGATAAGCATACGTCCGTGGCAAGAAGGCCATGCTTGCTGTAAGGAGCGACTAATAAGTAGGAGTCGAGAGGTGAAGCGTGTATGTGTGTGTATGTGTGTATGTGTGCAAGTGTGTGTGTGTGTGTGTCCGTTCGGTTTGCAGAGATAGGTAATCGTCCGTGGCAAGAAGGCCCTGCCTGTCTTAAGAGGCGACTAATGAATAGGAGTCGAGAGGTGAAGTGTGTGTGCGTGTGCGTGTGCGTGCGTGTGCGTGTGTAAGTGTTTGTGTATGTGTGTGTGTCTGTTTGGCTTGCAGAGATAAGAATACGGCCAAGGCAAGAAGGCCCTGCCTCTTGTAATGGGCGACTAATAAGTAGGAGTCGAGAGGTGGAGAGTGTATGTGTGTGTGCGTGTGTGCGTCTGTGTGCGTGTGTGAGTATGTGTGTGTGTTAGTTCGTCTTGCAGAAATAAGAACACGACCGAGGCAAGCAGGCCCTGCCTATCGTAAGAGGCGACTAATAGGTAGGAGTCGAGAGGTGAAGAGTGTATGTGTGTGTGTGCGTGTGTGCGTGTGTGTGTGCGTGTGTGAGTATGTGTGTGTGTCCGTTTGGCTTGCAGAGATAAGAACACGGCCAAGGCAAGAAGGCCCTGCCTGTCGTAAGAGGCGACTAATAGGTAGGAGTCGAGAGGTGAAGAATGTATGTGTGTGTGTGTGCGTGTGTGCGTGTGTGTGCGTTTGTGTGTATGTGTGTGTGTCTGTTTGGCTTGCAGAGATAAGAATACGGCCGAGGCAAGAAGGCCTTTCCTCTTGTAAGGGGCGACTAATAGGTAGGATTAGAGAGGTGAAGAATGTATGTGTGTGTGCGTGTGTGCGTGTTTGTGTGTGTGTGAGTGTATGTGTGTGTGCGTGTATGCGTGCGTGTGTGCGTGTGTGTGTGTGAGTGTGTGTGTGTATGTGTGTGTGTGTGTGTCCCTTCGCTCACAGAGATAAGAAAAAAGCGGTGGCAAGAAGGCCATGCCTGTCTTAAGAGGCGACTAATGGATAGGAGTCGAGAGGTGGAGAGTGTGTGCGTGTGCGTGTGCGTGTGCGTGTGTGTGTGTGCGTGTGTGTGTGTGTCCGTTTGGCTTGCAGAGATAAGAACACGGCTGTTGCAAGAAGTCCCTGCCTGTCGTAAGAGGAGAATAATGGGTAGGAGTCGAGAGGTGAAGAGTGTATGTGTGTGTGTGCGTGTGTGCGTGCGTGTGTGAGTGTGTGTGTGTATGTGTGTGTGTCAGTGTGTGTGTGTGTGTGTCCGGTCGGCTCGCAGAGATGAGAACACGGCCGTGGCAAGAAGGCACTGCCTGTCGGTAAGAGGCGACTAATGGGTAGGAGTCGAGAGGTGAAGAGTGTATGTGTGTGTGTGTGCGTGTGTGCGTGTGTGTGCGTGTGTGTGTGTATGTGTGTGTGTCTGTTTGGCTTGCAGAGATAAGAATACGGCCGAGGCAAGAAGGCCTTGCCTCTTGTAAGGGGCGACTAATAAGTAGGAGTCGAGAGGTGAAGAGTGTATGTGTGTATGCGTGTGTGCGTGTGTGTGCGTGTGTGAGTATGTGTGTGTGTTAGTTCGGCTTGCAGAGGTAAGAGCACGACCGAGGCAAGAAAGCCCTGCCTATAATAAGAGGCGACTAATAGGTAGGAGTCGAGAGGTGAAGAGTGTATGTGTGTGTGTGCGTGTGTGTGTGTGTGTGTGCGTGTGAGCGTGCGTGTGTGTGTAAGTGTGTGTGTGTCCGTTTGGCTTGCAGAGATAAGAATACGGCCGAGGCAAAAAGGCACTGCCTGTCGTAAGTGGCGACTAATTGGTAGGAGTCAAGAGGTGAAGAGTGTATGTGTGTGTGTGTGTGCGTGTGTGCGTTTGTGTGCGTGTGTGCGTGCGTGTGTGTGTGAGTGTGTGTGTGTCCGTTCGGCTTGCAGAGATAAGAATACGGCCGAGGCAAGAAGGCCCTGCCTATCGTAAGTGGCGACTAATTGGTAGGAGTCGAGAGGTGAAGAATGTATGTGTGTGTGTGCGTGTGTGCGTGTATGTGTGCGTGTGTGAGTGTGTGTGTCCGGTCGGCTCGCAGTGATAAGGACACGTCCGTGCCAAGAAGGCCCTGCCTGTCGTAAGCGGCGACTAATGCGTAGGAGTCGAGTGGTGAAGAGTGTATGTGTGTAAGTGCGTGTGTTTGTGTGTGTGCGTGTGTGAGTGTGTGTGTGTCCGGTCGGCTCGCAGAGATAAGAACACGGCCGTGGCAAGAAGGCCCTGCCTGTCGTAAGAGGCGACTAATGGGTAGGAGTCGAGAGGTGAAGAGTGTATTTGTGTGTGTGTGTGTGTGCGTGTGTGTGCGTGTGTGCGTGCGTGTGTGTGTGAGTGTGTATGTGTCCGTTTGGCTTGCAGAGATAAGAATACGGCCGAAGCAAGAAGGCCCTGCCTGTCGTAAATGGCAACTAATTGGTAGGAGTCGAGAGGTGAAGAGTGTATGTGTGTGTGTGCGTGTGTGCATGTGTGTGCGTGTGTGCGTGCGTGTGTGTGTGAGTGTGTGTGTGTGTCCGTTCGACTTGCAAAGATAAGAATACGGCCGAGGCAAGAAGGCCCTGCCTGTCGTAAGTGGCGACTAATTGGTAGGAGTCGAGAGGTGAAGAGTGTATGTGTGTGTGTGCGTGTGTGCGTGTGTGTGCGTGTGTGCGTGCGTGTGTGTGTGAGTGTGTGTGTGTCTGTTCGGCTTGCAGAGATAAGAATACGTCCGAGGCAAAAAGGCCCTGCCTGTCGTAAGCGGCGACTAATGCGTAGGAGTCGAGAGGTGAAGAGTGTATGTGTGTAAGTGCGTGTGTTTGTGTGTGTGCGTGTGTGAGTGTGTGTGTGTGTCCGGTCGGCTCGCAGAGATAAGAACACGGCCGTGGCAAGAAGGCCCTGCCTGTCGTAAGAGGCGACTAATGGGTAGGAGTCGAGAGGTGAAGAGTGTATGTGTGTGTGAGTGTGCGTGTGTGCGTGTGTGTGCGTGTGTGAGTGTGTGTGTGTATTTGTGTGTGTGAGTGTGTGTGTCCAGTCGGCCCGCAGAGATAAGAACACGGCCGTGGCAAGAAGGCCCTGCCTGTCGTAAGAGGCGACTAATGGGTAGGGGTCGAGTGGTGAAGAGTGTATATGTGTGTGCGTATGTGCGTGTTTGTGTGTGTGTGAGTGTATGTGTGTGTGCGTGTGTGCGTGCGTGTGTGCGTGTGTGAGTATGTGTGTGTGTTAGTTCGGCTTGCAGAAATAAGAACACGACCGAGGCAAGAAGGCCCTGCCTATCGTAAGAGGCGGCTAATAGGTAGGAGTCGAGAGGTGAAGAGTGTATGTGTGTGTGCGTGTGTGTGTGTTTGTGTGTGTGTGAGTGTATGTGTGTGTTCGTGTGTGCGTGCGTGTGTGAGTATGTGTGTGTGTATGTGTGTATGTATGTGTGTGTGTGTATCCCTTCGGCTCGCAGAGATAAGAATACGTCCGTGGCAGGAAGGCCATGCTTGCTGTAAGGAGCGACTAATGGGTAGGAGTCTAGAGGTAAAGCGTGCATGTGTGTGTGTATGTGTGCAAGTGTGTGTGTGTGTGTGTCCGTTCGGCTCGCAGAGATAGGTATACGTACGTGGCAAGAAGGCCCTGCCTGTCTTAAGAGGCGACTAATGGATAGGAGTCGAGAGGTGGAGAGTGTGTGCGTGTGCGTGTGCGTGTGTGTGCATGTGTAAGTGTGTGTGTATGTGTGTGTTTCTGTTTGGCTTGCAGAGATAAGATTACGGCCGAGGCAAGAAGGCCCTGCCTCTTGTAATGGGCGACTAATAAGTAGGAGTCGAGAGGTGAAGAGTGTATGTGTGTGTGTGTGTGTGTGCGTGTGTGAGTATGTGTGTGTGTCCGTTCGGCTTGCAGAGATAAGAACTCGGCCAAGGCAAGAAGGCCCTGCCTGTCGTAAGAGGCGACTAATAGGTAGGAGTCGAGAGGTGAAGAATGTATGTGTGTGTGCGTGTGTGCGTGTTTGTGTGTGTGTGAGTGTATGTGTGTGTGCGTGTGTGCGTGCATGTGTGCGTGTGTGAGTATGTGTGTGTGTTAGTTCGGCTTGCAGAAATAAGAACACGACCGAGGCAAGAAGGCCCTGCCTATCGTAAGAGGCGGCTAATAGGTAGGAGTCGAGAGGTGAAGAGTGTATGTGTGTGTGTGCGTGTGTGCGTGTGTGTGTGCGTGTGTGAGTATGTGTGTGTGTCCGTTCGGCTTGCAGAGATAAGAACAGGGCCAAGGCAAGAAGGCCCTGCCTGTCGTAAGAGGCGACTAATAGGTAGGAGTCGAGAGGTGAAGAATGTATGTGTGTGTGCGTGTGTGCGTGTTTGTGTGTGTGTGAGTGTATGTGTGTGTGCGTGTGTGCGTGTGTGAGTATGTGTGTGTGTCCGTTCGTCTTGCAGAGATAAGAACACAGCCAAGGCAAGAAGGCCCTGCCTGTCGTGAGAGTCGAGTAATAGGTATGTGTGTGAGTGTCAGTGTGTGTGTGTGTCCGGTCGGCTCGCAGAGATGAGAACACGGCCGTGGCAAGAAGGCACTGCCTGTCGTTAAGAGGCGACTAATAGGTAGGAGTCGAGAGGTGAAGGGTGTATGTGTGTGTGTGCGTGTGTGCGTGTGTGTGCGTGTGTGTGTGTATGTGTGTGTGTCTGTTTGGCTTGCAGAGATAAGAATACGGCCAAGGCAAGAAGGCCCTGCCTCTTGTAAAGGGCGACTAATAAGTAGGAGTCGAGAGGTGAAGAGTGTATGTGTGCATGCGTGTGTGCGTGTGTGTGCGTGTGTGTGCGTGTGTGAGTATGTGTGTGTGTTAGTTCGGCTTGCAGAGATAAGAGCACGACCGAGGCAAGAAAGCCCTGCCTATCGTAAGAGGCAATTAATAGGTAGGAGTCGAGAGGTGAAGAGTGTATGTGTGTGTGTGCGTGTGTGCGTGTGTGTGCGTGTGAGCGTGCGTGTGTGTGTGAGTGTGTGTGTGTCCGTTCGGCTTGCAGAGATAAGAATACGGCCGAGGCAAGAAGGCCCTGCCTGTCGTAAGTGGCGACTAATTGGTAGGAGTCGAGAGGTGAAGAGTGTATGTGTGTGCGTGTGTGCGTGTGTGCGTGTGTGTGCGTGTGTGCGTGCGTGTGTGTGTGAGTGTGCGTGTGTCCGTTCGGCTTGCAGAGATAAGAATACGGCTGAGGCAAGAAGGCCCTGCCTGTCGTAAGCGGCGACTAATGCGTAGGAGTCGAGAGGTGAAGATTGTATGTGTGTAAGTGCGTGTGTTTGTGTGTGTGCGTGTGTGAGTGTGTGTGTGTCCGGTCGGCTCGCAGAGATAAGAACACGGCCGTGGCAAGAAGGCCCTGCCTGTTGTAAGAGGCGGCTAATGGGTAGGAGTCGAGAGGTGAAGAGTGTATGTGTGTGTGAGTGTGCGGGTGTGTGCGTGTGTAAGTGTGTGTGTGTATTTGTGTGTGTGAGTGTGTGTGTGTCCAGTCGGCTCGCAGAGATAAGAACACGGCCGTGGCAAGAAGGCCCTGCCTGTCGTGAGAGGCGACTAATGGGTAGGAGTCGAAAGGTGAAGAGTGTTTGTGTGTGTGAGTGTGCGTGTGTGCGTGTGTGTGCGTGTGTGAGTGTGCGTGTGTATTTGTGTGTGTGAGTGTGTGTGTCTAGTTGGCCTGCAGAGATAAGAACACGGCCGTGGCAAGAAGGCCATGCCTGTCGTAAGAGGCGACTAATAAGTAGGAGTCGAGTGGTGAAGAGTGTATATGTGTGTGCGTATGTGCGTGTGTGTGCGTGTGAGAGTGTGTATGTGTGTGTGTCCGTTCGGCTTTCATAGATAAGAGCACGACCGAGGCAAGAAGGCCCTGCCTATTCGTAAGAGGCGACTAATAGGTAGGAGTCGAGAGGTGATGAATGTATGTGTGTGTGCGTGTGTGCGTGTTTGTGTGCGTGTTTGTGTGTGTGTGAGTGTATGTGTGTGTGCGTGTGTGCGTGCGTGAGTGTGTGTGTGTTTGTGAGTGTGTGTGTATGTGTGTGTGTCCCTTCGGCTTGCAGAGATAAGAACACGGCTGAGGCAAGAAGGCCCTGCCTGTCGTGAGAGACGACTAATAGGTACGAGTCGAGAGGTGAAGAATGTATGTGTGTGTGCGTATGTGCGTGTTTGTGTGTGTGTGAGTGTATGTGTGTGTGCGTGTGTGCGTGCGTGTGTGCGTGTGTGAGTGTGAGTGTGTTTGTGTATGTGTGTGTCCGTTCGGCTTGCAGAGATAAGAACACGGCCGTGGCAAGAAGTACCTGCCTGTCGTAAGAGGAGAATAATGGGTAGGAGTCGAGAGGTAAAGAGTGTGTGCGTGTGTGTGTGTGTGTGCGTGTGTGAGTGGGCGTGTGTGTGTGTGTGTCCGTTCGGCTTGCAGAGATAAGAACACGGCCGTGGCAAAAAGTCCCTGCCTGTCGTAAGAGGGGAATAATGAGTAGGAGTCGAGAGGTGAAGAGTGTATGTGTGTGGGTGCGTGTGTGCGTGTGTGTGTGCATGTGTGAGTATGTGTGTGTGTCCGTTCGGATTGCAAAAATAAGAACACGGCCGAGGCAAGAAGGCCCTGCCTGTCGTGAGAGACGACTAATAGGTAGGAGTCGAGAGGTGAAGAATGTATGTGTGTGTGCGTATGTGCGTGTTTGTGTGTGTGTGTGAGTGTATGTGTGTGTGCGTGTGTGCGTGCGTGTGTGCGTGTGTGTGTGTGTGAGTGTGTGTGTGTATGTGTGTGTCCGTTCGGCTTGCAGAGATAAAGACACGGCCGTGGCAAGAAGTACCTGCCTGTCGTAAGAGGAGAATAATGGGTAGGAGTCGAGAGGTGAAGAGTGTGTGCGTGTGCGTGTGCGTGTGCGTGTGTGTGTGTGTGCGTGTGTGTGTGTGTGTCCGTTCTGCTTGCAGAGATAAGAACACGGCCGTGGCGAAAAGTCCATGCCTGTCGTAAGAGGGGAATAATGGGTAGGAGTCGAGAGGTGAAGAGAGTATGTGTGTGTGTGTGCGTGTGTGCGTACGTGTGTGCGTGTATGCGTGTGTGTGTGTGAGTGTGTGTGTGTCCGTTCGGCTCGCAGAGATAAGAACACGGCCGTGGCAAGAAGTCCCTGCCTGTCGTAAGAGGCGACTAATGGGTAGGAGTCGAGAGGTGAAGAGGGTACGTGAGTGTGTGCGTGTGTGGGTGTGTGTGTGTTTGTGCGTGTGTAAGTGTGTGTGTGTCCATTCGGCTCGCAGAGATTAGAATACGGCAGAGGCAAGAAGGCCATGCCTGTCGTAAGAGGCGACTAATGGGTAGGAGTCGAGAGGTGAAGAGTGTATTTGTGTGTGTGCGTGTGTGCGTGCGTGTGTGTGTGAGTGTGTATGTGTCCGTTCGGCTTGCAGAGATAAGAATACGGCCGAGGCAAGAAGGCCCTGCCTGTCGTAAGTGGCGACTAATTGGTAGGAGTCGAGAGGTGAAAAGTGTTTTTGTGTGTGTGCGTGTGTGTGCGTGTGTGCGTGCTTGTGTGTGTGAGTGTGTATGTGTCCGTTCGGCTTGCAGAGATAAAAATACGGCCAAGGCAAGAAGGCCCTGCCTGTCGTAAGTGGCGACTAATTGGTAGGAGTCGAGAGGTTAAGAGTGTATGTGTGTGTGTGTGCGTGTGTGGGTGTGTGTGTGTGTTTGTGCATGTGTAAGTGTGTGTGTGTGTATGTATGTGTGTGTCGATTCGGCTCGCAGAGATTAGAATACGGCCGAGGCAAGAAGGCCCTGCCTGTCGTAAGTGGCGACTAATTGGTAGGAGTCGAGAGGTGAAAAGTGTTTTTGTGTGTGTGCGTGTGTGTGCGTGTGTGCGTGCTTGTGTGTGTGAGTGTGTATGTGTCCGTTCGGCTTGCAGAGATAAGAATACGGCCAAGGCAAGAATGCCCTGCCTGTCGTAATTGGCGACTAATTGGTAGGAGTCGAGAGGTGAAGAGTGTATGTGTGTGTGTGCGTGTGTGCGTGTGTGTGTGCGTGTGTGAGTGTGTGTGTCCGGTCGGCTCGCAGTGATAAGGACACGTCTGTGCCAAGAAGGCCCTGCCTGTCGTAAGCGGCGACTACTGCGTAGGAGTCGAGAGGTGAAGAGTGCATATGTGTAAGTGCGTGTGAGCGTGTGTGTGCGTGTGTGAGTGTGTGTGTATGTCCGGTCGGCTCTCAGAGATAAGAACACGGCCGTGGCAAGAAGGCCCTGCCTGTCGTAAGAGGCGACTAATGGGTAGGAGTCGAGAGGTGAAGAGTGTATGTGTGTGTGAGTGTGCGTGTGTGTGCGTGTGTGAATGTGTGTGTGTATTTGTGTGTGTGAGTGTGTGTGTGTCCAGTCGGCTCGCAGAGATAAGAACACGGCCGTGGCAAGAAGGCCCTGCCTGTCGTAAGAGGCGACTAATGGGTAGGAGTCGAGAGGTGAAGAGTGTATTTGTGTGTAAGTGTGCGTGTGTGTGCGTGTGTGTGTATTTGTGTGTGTGAGTGTGTGTGTCCAGTCGGCTCGCAGAGATAAGAACACGGCCGTGGCAAGAAGGCCCTGCCTGTCGTAAGAGGCGACTAATGGGTAGGAGTCGAGTGGTAAAGAGTGTATATGTGTGTGCGTATGTGCGTGTGTGTGCGTGTGAGAGTGCGTGTGTTTGTGTGTGCGTGTGTGTGTGTGTCCGTTCCGCTTGCAGAGATAAGAATACAACCGAGGCAAGAAGGCCCTGCCTCTTGTAAGGGGCGACTAATAGGTAGGAGTCGAGAGGTGAAGAGTGTATGTGTGTATGAATGTGTGCGTGTGTGTGCGTGTGTGAGTATGTGTGTGTGTTAGTTCGGCTTGCAGAGATAAGAGCACGACCGAGGCAAGAAGGCCCTGCCTATCGTAAGAGGCGACTAATGGGTAGGAGTCGAGAGGTGAAGAGGGTACGTGAGTGTGTGCGTGTGTAGGTGTGTGTGTGTTTGTGCGTGTGTAAGTGTGTGTGTGTATGTTTGTGTGTGTCCATTCGGCTCGCAGAGATTAGAATACGGCAGAGGCAAGAAGGCCATGCCTGTCGTAAGAGGCGACTAATGGGTAGGAGTCGAGAGGTGAAGAGTGTATTTGTGTGTGTGCGTGTGTGCGTGCGTGTGTGTGTGAGTGTGTATGTGTCCGTTCGGCTTGCAGAGATAAGAATACGGCCGAGGCAAGAAGGCCCTGCCTGTCGTAAGTGGCGACTAATTGGTAGGAGTCGAGAGGTGAAAAGTGTTTTTGTGTGTGTGCGTGTGTGTGCGTGTGTGCGTGCTTGTGTGTGTGAGTGTGCATGTGTCCGTTCGGCTTGCAGAGATAAAAATACGGCCAAGGCAAGAAGGCCCTGCCTGTCGTAAGTGGCGACTAATTGGTAGGAGTCGAGAGGTGAAGAGTGTATGTGTGTGTGTGTGCGTGTGTGGGTGTGTGTGTGTGTGAGTGTGTATGTGTCCGTTCGGCTTGCAGTGATAAGAATACAGCCGAGGCAAGAAGGCCCTGCCTGTCGTAAGTGGCGACTAATTGGTAGGAGTCGAGAGGTGAAAAGTGTTTTTGTGTGTGTGCGTGTGTGTGCGTGTGTGCGTGCTTGTGTGTGTGAGTGTGTATGTGTCCGTTCGGCTTGCAGAGATAAGAATACGGCCGAGGCAAGAAGGCCCTGCCTGTCGTAAGTGGCGACTAATTGGTAAGAGTCGAGAGGTGAAGAGTGTATGTGTGTGTGTGTGTGTGTGCGTGTGTGGGTGTGTGTGTGTGTTTGTGCGTGTGTAAGTGTGTGTGTGTATGTATGTGTGTGTCCATTCGGCTCGCAGAGATTAGAATACGGCCGAGGCAAGAAGGCCATGCCTGTCGTAAGAGGCAACTAATGGGTAGGAGTCGAGAGGTGAAAGGTGTTTTTGTGTGTGTGCGTGTGTGTGCGTGTGTGCGTGCTTGTGTGTGTGAGTGTGTATGTGTCCGTTCGGCTTGCAGAGATAAGAATCCGGCCGAGGCAAGAATGCCCTGCTTGTTGTAAGTGGCGACTAATTGGTAGGAGTCGAGAGGTGAAGAGTGTATGTGTGTGTGTGCGTATGTGCGTGTGTGTGTGCGTGTGTGAGTGTGTGTGTCCAGTCGGCTCGCAGTGATAAGGACACGTCTGTGCCAAGAAGTCCCTGCCTGTCGTAAGCGGCGACTAATGCGTAGGAGTCGAGAGGTGAAGAGTGTATATGTGTAAGTGCGTTTGAGCGTGTGTGTGCGTGTGTGAGTGTGTGTGTGTGTCCGGTCGGCTCTCAGAGATAAGAACACGGCCGTGGCAAGAAGGCCCTGCCTGTCGTAAGAGGCGACTAATGGGTAGGAGTCGAGAGGTGAAGAGTGTATGTGTGTGTGAGTGTGCGTGTGTGTGCGTGTGTGAGTGTGTGTGTGTATTTGTGTGTGTGAGTGTGTGTGTGTCCAGTCGGCTCGCAGAGATAAGAACACGGCCGTGGCAAGAAGGCCCTGCCTGTCGTAAGAGGCGTCTAATGGGTAGGAGTCGAGAGGTGAAGAGTGTATTTGTGTGTGAGTGTGCGTGTGTGCCTGTGTGTGCGTGTGTGAGTGTGTGTGTGTATTTGTGTGTGTGAGTGTGTGTGTCCAGTCGGCTCGCAGAGATAAGAACACGGCCGTGGCAAAAAGGCCCTGCCTGTCGTAAGGAGGCGACTAGAGGGTAGGAGTCGAGTGGTGAAGAGTGTATATGTGTGTGCGTATGTGCGTGTGTGTGCGTGTGTGTGAGTATGTGTGTGTATGTGTGTGTGTATGTGTGTGTATCCCTTCGGCTCGCAGAGATAAGCCTACGTCCGTGGCAAGAAGGCCATGCTTGCTGTAAGGAGCGACTAATGGGTAGGAGTCGAGAGGTGAAGCGTGTATGTGTGTGTATGTGTGTATGTGTGCAAGTGTGTGTGTGTGTGTGTCCGTTCGGTTTGCAGAGATAGGTAATCGTCCGTGGCAAGAAGGCCCTGCCTGTCTTAAGAGGCGACTAATGAATAGAAGTCGAGAGGTGAAGAGTGTGTGCGTGTGCGTGTGCGTGCGTGTGCGTGTGTAAGTGTTTGTGTATGTGTGTGTGTGTCTGTTTGGCTTGCAGAGATAAGAATACGGCCAAGGCAAGAAGGCCCTGCCTCTTGTAATGGGCGACTAATAAGTAGGAGTCGAGATATGGAGAGTGTAAGTGTGTGTGTGCGTGTGTGCGTGTGTGTGCGTGTGTGAGTATGTGTGTGTGTTAGTTCGGCTTGCAGAAATAAGAACACGACCGAGGCAAGCAGGCCCTGCCTATCGTAAGAGGCGACTAATAGGTAGGAGTCGAGAGGTGAAGAGTGTATGTGTGTGTGTGCGTGTGTGCGTGTGTGTGTGCGTGTGTGAGTATGTGTGTGTGTCTGTTTGGCTTGCAGAGATAAGAATACGGCCGAGGCAAGAAGGCCTTTCCTCTTGTAAGGGGCGACTAATAGGTAGGATTAGAGAGGTGAAGAATGTATGTGTGTGTGCGTGTGTGCGTGTTTGTGTGTGTGTGAGTGTATGTGTGTGTGCGTGTATGCGTGCGTGTGTGCGTCTGTGAGTGTGTGTGTGTATGTGTGTGTGTGTGTGTCCCTTCGCTCGCAGAGATAAGAAAAAAGCGGTGGCAAGAAGGCCATGCCTGTCGTAAGAGGCGACTAATGGATAGGAGTCGAGAGGTGGAGAGTGTGTGCGTGTGCGTGTGCGTGTGCGTGTGCGTGTGTGTGTGTGTGCGTGTGTGTGTGTGTGTCCGTTTGGCTTGCAGAGATAAGAACACGGCCGTGGCAAGATGTCCCTGCCTGTCGTAAGAGGAGAATAATGGGTAGGAGTCGAGAGGTGAAGAGTGTATGTGTGTGTGTGTGTGCGTGTGTGCGTGCGTGTGTTAGTGTGTGTGTGTATGTGTGTGTGTCAGTGTGTGTGTGTGTCCTGTCGGCTCGCAGAGATGAGAACACGGCCGTGGCAAGAAGGCACTGCCTGTCGTTAAGAGGCGACTAACGGGTAGTAGTCGAGAGGTGAAGAGTGTATGTGTGTGTGTGTGCGTGTGTGTGTGTGTGTGCGTGTGTGTGTGTATGTGTGTCTGTTTGGCTTGCAAAGATAAGAATACGGCCGAGGCAAGAAGGCCTTGCCTCTTGTAAGGGGCGACTAATAAGTAGGAGTCGAGAGGTGAAGAGTGTATGTGTGTATGCGTGTGTGCGTGTGTGTGCGTGTGTGAGTATGTGTGTGTGTTAGTTCGGCTTGCAGAGATAAGAGCACGACCGAGGCAAGAAAGCCCTGCCTATCGTAAGAGGCGACTAATAGGTAGGAGTCGAGAGGTGAAGAGTGTATGTGTGTGTGTGCGTGTGTGCGTGTGTGTGCGTGTGAGCGTGCGTGTGTGTGTGAGTGTGTGTGTGTCCGTTCGGCTTGCAGGGATAAGAATACGGCCGAGGCAAGAAGGCACTGCCTGTCGTAAGTGGCGACTAATTGGTAGGAGTCGAGAGGTGAAGAGTGTATGTGTGTGTGTGCGTGTTTGCGTGTGTGTGCGTGTGTGCGTGCGTGTGTGTGTGAGTGTGTGTGTGTCCGTTCGGCTTGCAGAGATAAGAATACGGCCGAAACAAGAAGGCCCTGCCTGTCGTAAGTGGCGACTAATGAGTAGGAGTCGAGAGGTGAAGAATGTATGTGTGTGTGTGTGCGTGTGTGCGTGTATGTGTGCGTGTGTGAGTGTGTGTGTCCGGTCGGCTCGCAGTGATAAGGACACGTCCGTGCCAAGAAGGCCCTGCCTGTCGTAAGCGGCAACTAATTGGTAGGAGTCGAAAGGTGAAAAGTGTTTTTGTGTGTGTGCATGTGTGTGCGTGTGTGCGTGCGTGTGTGTGTGAGTGTGTATGTGTCCGTTCGGCTTGCAGAGATAAGAATACGGCCGAGGCAAGAAGGCCCTGCCTGTCGTAAGTGGCGACTAATTGGTAGGAGTCGAGAGGTGAAAAGTGTTTTTGTGTGTGTGCGTGTGTGTGCGTGTGTGCGTGCTTGTGTGTGTGAGTGTGCATGTGTCCGTTCGGCTTGCAGAGATAAAAATACGGCCAAGGCAAGAAGGCCCTGCCTGTCGTAAGTGGCGACTAATTGGTAGGAGTCGAGAGGTGAAGAGTGTATGTGTGTGTGTGCGTGTGTGGGTGTGTGTGTGTTTGTGCGTGTGTAAGTGTGTGTGTGTATGTATGTGTGTGTCCATTCGGCTCGCAGAGATTAGAATACGGCCGAGGCAAGAAGGCCCTGCCTGTCGTAAGCGGCAACTAATTGGTAGGAGTCGAGAGGTGAAGAGTGTGTGTGTGTGTGTGCGTGTTTGCGTGTGTGTGCGTGTGTGCGTGCGTGTGTGTGTGAGTGTGTGTGTGTCCGTTCGGCTTGCAGAGATAAGAATACGGCCGAAACAAGAAGGCCCTGCCTGTCGTAAGTGGCGACTAATGAGTAGGAGTCGAGAGGTGAAAAGTGTTTTTGTGTGTGTGCGTGTGTGTGCGTGTGTGCGTGCTTGTGTGTGTGATGTGTCCGTTCGGCTTGCAGAGATAAGAATACGGCCGAGGCAAGAAGGCCCTGCCTGTCGTAAGTGGCGACTAATTGGTAAGAGTCGAGAGGTGAAGAGTGTATGTGTGTGTGTGTGTGCGTGTGTGGGTGTGTGTGTGTGTTTGTGCGTGTGTAAGTGTGTGTGTGTATGTATGTGTGTGTCCATTCGGCTCGCAGAGATTAGAATACGGCCGAGGCAAGAAGGCCATGCCTGTCGTAAGAGGCAACTAATGGGTAGGAGTCGAGAGGTGAAAGGTGTTTTTGTGTGTGTGCGTGTGTGTGCGTGTGTGCGTGCTTGTGTGTGTGAGTGTGTATGTGTCCGTTCGGCTTGCAGAGATAAGAATCCGGCCGAGGCAAGAATGCCCTGCTTGTTGTAAGTGGCGACTAATTGGTAGGAGTCGAGAGGTGAAGAGTGTATGTGTGTGTGTGCGTATGTGCGTGTGTGTGTGCGTGTGTGAGTGTGTGTGTCCAGTCGGCTCGCAGTGATAAGGACACGTCTGTGCCAAGAAGTCCCTGCCTGTCGTAAGCGGCGACTAATGCGTAGGAGTCGAGAGGTGAAGAGTGTATATGTGTAAGTGCGTTTGAGCGTGTGTGTGCGTGTGTGAGTGTGTGTGTGTGTCCGGTCGGCTCTCAGAGATAAGAACACGGCCGTGGCAAGAAGGCCCTGCCTGTTGTAAGAGGCGACTAATGGGTAGGAGTCGAGAGGTGAAGAGTGTATGTGTGTGTGAGTGTGCGTGTGTGTGCGTGTGTGAGTGTGTGTGTGTATTTGTGTGTGTGAGTGTGTGTGTGTCCAGTCGGCTCGCAGAGATAAGAACACGGCCGTGGCAAGAAGGCCCTGCCTGTCGTAAGAGGCGTCTAATGGGTAGGAGTCGAGAGGTGAAGAGTGTATTTGTGTGTGAGTGTGCGTGTGTGCCTGTGTGTGCGTGTGTGAGTGTGTGTGTGTATTTGTGTGTGTGAGTGTGTGTGTCCAGTCGGCTCGCAGAGATAAGAACACGGCCGTGGCAAAAAGGCCCTGCCTGTCGTAAGGAGGCGACTAGAGGGTAGGAGTCGAGTGGTGAAGAGTGTATATGTGTGTGCGTATGTGCGTGTGTGTGCGTGTGTGTGAGTATGTGTGTGTATGTGTGTGTGTATGTGTGTGTATCCCTTCGGCTCGCAGAGATAAGCCTACGTCCGTGGCAAGAAGGCCATGCTTGCTGTAAGGAGCGACTAATGGGTAGGAGTCGAGAGGTGAAGCGTGTATGTGTGTGTATGTGTGTATGTGTGCAAGTGTGTGTGTGTGTGTGTCCGTTCGGTTTGCAGAGATAGGTAATCGTCCGTGGCAAGAAGGCCCTGCCTGTCTTAAGAGGCGACTAATGAATAGGAGTCGAGAGGTGAAGAGTGTGTGCGTGTGCGTGTGCGTGCGTGTGCGTGTGTAAGTGTTTGTGTATGTGTGTGTGTGTCTGTTTGGCTTGCAGAGATAAGAATACGGCCAAGGCAAGAAGGCCCTGCCTCTTGTAATGGGCGACTAATAAGTAGGAGTCGAGAGGTGGAGAGTGTAAGTGTGTGTGTGCGTGTGTGCGTGTGTGTGCGTGTGTGAGTATGTGTGTGTGTTAGTTCGGCTTGCAGAAATAAGAACACGACCGAGGCAAGCAGGCCCTGCCTATCGTAAGAGGCGACTAATAGGTAGGAGTCGAGAGGTGAAGAGTGTATGTGTGTGTGTGCGTGTGTGCGTGTGTGTGCGTGTGTGAGTATGTGTGTGTGTCTGTTTGGCTTGCAGAGATAAGAATACGGCCGAGGCAAGAAGGCCTTTCCTCTTGTAAGGGGCGACTAATAGGTAGGATTAGAGAGGTGAAGAATGTATGTGTGTGTGCGTGTGTGCGTGTTTGTGTGTGTGTGAGTGTATGTGTGTGTGCGTGTGTGCGTGTGTGTGCGTGTGTGAGTATGTGTGTGTGTTAGTTCGGCTTGCAGAGATAAGAGCACGACCGAGGCAAGAAAGCCCTGCCTATCGTAAGAGGCGACTAATAGGTAGGAGTCGAGAGGTGAAGAGTGTATGTGTGTGTGTGCGTGTGTGCGTGTGTGTGCGTGTGAGCGTGCGTGTGTGTGTGAGTGTGTGTGTGTCCGTTCGGCTTGCAGGGATAAGAATACGGCCGAGGCAAGAAGGCACTGCCTGTCGTAAGTGGCGACTAATTGGTAGGAGTCGAGAGGTGAAGAGTGTATGTGTGTGTGTGCGTGTTTGCGTGTGTGTGCGTGTGTGCGTGCGTGTGTGTGTGAGTGTGTGTGTGTCCGTTCGGCTTGCAGAGATAAGAATACGGCCGAAACAAGAAGGCCCTGCCTGTCGTAAGTGGCGACTAATGAGTAGGAGTCGAGAGGTGAAGAGTGTATGTGTGTGTGTGTGCGTGTGTGCGTGTATGTGTGCGTGTGTGAGTGTGTGTGTCCGGTCGGCTCGCAGTGATAAGGACACGTCCGTGCCAAGAAGGCCCTGCCTGTCGTAAGCGGCAACTAATTGGTAGGAGTCGAAAGGTGAAAAGTGTTTTTGTGTGTGTGCGTGTGTGTGCGTGTGTGCGTGCTTGTGTGTGTGAGTGTGTATGTGTCCGTTCGGCTTGCAGAGATAAGAATACGGCCGAGGCAAGAAGGCCCTGCCTGTCGTAAGTGGCGACTTATTGGTAGGAGTCGAGAGGTGAAGAGTGTATGTGTGTGTGTGTGCGTGTGTGGGTGTGTGTGTTTGTGCGTGTGTAAGTGTGTGTGTGTATGTATGTGTGTGTCCATTCGGCTCGCAGAGATTAGAATACGGCCGAGGCAAGAAGGCCCTGCCTGTCGTAAGCGGCAACTAATTGGTAGGAGTCGAAAGGTGAAAAGTGTTTTTGTGTGTGTGCATGTGTGTGCGTGTGTGCGTGCGTGTGTGTGTGAGTGTGTATGTGTCCGTTCGGCTTGCAGAGATAAGAATACGGCCGAGGCAAGAAGGCCCTGCCTGTCGTAAGTGGCGACTAATTGGTAGGAGTCGAGAGGTGAAAAGTGTTTTTGTGTGTGTGCGTGTGTGTGCGTGTGTGCGTGCTTGTGTGTGTGAGTGTGCATGTGTCCGTTCGGCTTGCAGAGATAAAAATACGGCCAAGGCAAGAAGGCCCTGCCTGTCGTAAGTGGCGACTAATTGGTAGGAGTCGAGAGGTGAAGAGTGTATGTGTGTGTGTGTGCGTGTGTGGGTGTGTGTGTGTGTTTGTGCGTGTGTAAGTGTGTGTGTGTGTATGTATGTGTGTGTCCATTCGGCTCGCAGAGATTAGATTACGGCCGAGGCAAGAAGGCCCTGCCTGTCGTAAGTGGCGACTAATTGGTAGGAGTCGAGAGGTGAAAAGTGTTTTTGTGTGTGTGCGTGTGTGTGCGTGTGTGCGTGCTTGTGTGTGTGAGTGTGTATGTGTCCGTTCGGCTTGCAGAGATGGAAATACGGCCAAGGCAAGAATGCCCTGCCTGTCGTAAGTGGCGACTAATTGGTAGGAGTCGAGAGGTGAAGAGTGTATTTGTGTGTGTGCGTGTGTGCGTGCGTGTGTGTGTGAGTGTGTATGTGTCCGTTCGGCTTGCAGTGATAAGAATACAGCCGAGGCAAGAAGGCCCTGCCTGTCGTAAGTGGCGACTAATTGGTAGGAGTCGAGAGGTGAAAAGTGTTTTTGTGTGTGTGCGTGTGTGTGCGTGTGTGTGTGAGTGTGTATGTGTCCGTTCGGCTTGCAGTGATAAGAATACGGCCGAGGCAAGAAGGCCCTGCCTGTCGTAAGTGGCGACTAATTGGTAGGAGTCGAGAGGTGAAAAGTGTTTTTGTGTGTGTGCGTGTGTGTGCGTGTGTGCGTGCTTGTGTGTGTGATGTGTCCGTTCGGCTTGCAGAGATAAGAATACGGCCGAGGCAAGAAGGCCCTGCCTGTCGTAAGTGGCGACTAATTGGTAAGAGTCGAGAGGTGAAGAGTGTATGTGTGTGTGTGTGTGCGTGTGTGGGTGTGTGTGTGTGTTTGTGCGTGTGTAAGTGTGTGTGTGTATGTATGTGTGTGTCCATTCGGCTCGCAGAGATTAGAATACGGCCGAGGCAAGAAGGCCATGCCTGTCGTAAGAGGCAACTAATGGGTAGGAGTCGAGAGGTGAAAGGTGTTTTTGTGTGTGTGCGTGTGTGTGCGTGTGTGCGTGCTTGTGTGTGTGAGTGTGTATGTGTCCGTTCGGCTTGCAGAGATAAGAATCCGGCCGAGGCAAGAATGCCCTGCTTGTTGTAAGTGGCGACTAATTGGTAGGAGTCGAGAGGTGAAGAGTGTATGTGTGTGTGTGCGTATGTGCGTGTGTGTGTGCGTGTGTGAGTGTGTGTGTCCAGTCGGCTCGCAGTGATAAGGACACGTCTGTGCCAAGAAGTCCCTGCCTGTCGTAAGCGGCGACTAATGCGTAGGAGTCGAGAGGTGAAGAGTGTATGTGTGTAAGTGCGTTTGAGCGTGTGTGTGCGTGTGTGAGTGTGTGTGTGTGTCCGGTCGGCTCTCAGAGATAAGAACACGGCCGTGGCAAGAAGGCCCTGCCTGTCGTAAGAGGCGACTAATGGGTAGGAGTCGAGAGGTGAAGAGTGTATGTGTGTGTGAGTGTGCGTGTGTGTGCGTGTGTGAGTGTGTGTGTGTATTTGTGTGTGTGAGTGTGTGTGTGTCCAGTCGGCTCGCAGAGATAAGAACACGGCCGTGGCAAGAAGGCCCTGCCTGTCGTAAGAGGCGTCTAATGGGTAGGAGTCGAGAGGTGAAGAGTGTATTTGTGTGTGAGTGTGCGTGTGTGCCTGTGTGTGCGTGTGTGAGTGTGTGTGTGTATTTGTGTGTGTGAGTGTGTGTGTCCAGTCGGCTGGCAGAGATAAGAACACGGCCGTGGCAAAAAGGCCCTGCCTGTCGTAAGGAGGCGACTAGAGGGTAGGAGTCGAGTGGTGAAGAGTGTATATGTGTGTGCGTATGTGCGTGTGTGTGCGTGTGTGTGAGTATGTGTGTGTATGTGTGTGTGTATGTGTGTGTATCCCTTCGGCTCGCAGAGATAAGCCTACGTCCGTGGCAAGAAGGCCATGCTTGCTGTAAGGAGCGACTAATGGGTAGGAGTCGAGAGGTGAAGCGTGTATGTGTGTGTATGTGTGTATGTGTGCAAGTGTGTGTGTGTGTGTGTCCGTTCGGTTTGCAGAGATAGGTAATCGTCCGTGGCAAGAAGGCCCTGCCTGTCTTAAGAGGCGACTAATGAATAGGAGTCGAGAGGTGAAGAGTGTGTGCGTGTGCGTGTGCGTGCGTGTGCGTGTGTAAGTGTTTGTGTATGTGTGTGTGTGTCTGTTTGGCTTGCAGAGATAAGAATACGGCCAAGGCAAGAAGGCCCTGCCTCTTGTAATGGGCGACTAATAAGTAGGAGTCGAGAGGTGGAGAGTGTAAGTGTGTGTGTGCGTGTGTGCGTGTGTGTGCGTGTGTGAGTATGTGTGTGTGTTAGTTCGGCTTGCAGAAATAAGAACACGACCGAGGCAAGCAGGCCCTGCCTATCGTAAGAGGCGACTAATAGGTAGGAGTCGAGAGGTGAAGAGTGTATGTGTGTGTGTGCGTGTGTGCGTGTGTGTGTGCGTGTACGAGTATGTGTGTGTGTCTGTTTGGCTTGCAGAGATAAGAATACGGCCGAGGCAAGAAGGCCTTTCCTCTTGTAAGGGGCGACTAATAGGTAGGATTAGAGAGGTGAAGAATGTATGTGTGTGTGCGTGTGTGCGTGTTTGTGTGTGTGTGAGTGTATGTGTGTGTGCGTGTATGCGTGCGTGTGTGCGTGTGTGTGTGTGTGAGTGTGTGTGTGTATGTTTGTGTGTGTGTGTCCCTTCGCTCGCAGAGATAAGAAAAAAGCGGTGGCAAGAAGGCCATGCCTGTCGTAAGAGGCGACTAATGGATAGGAGTCGAGAGGTGGAGAGTGTGTGCGTGTGCGTGTGCGTGTGCGTGTGCGTGTGTGTGTGTGTGCGTGTGTGTGTGTGTGTCCGTTTGGCTTGCAGAGATAAGAACACGGCCGTGGCAAGATGTCCCTGCCTGTCGTAAGAGGAGAATAATGGGTAGGAGTCGAGAGGTGAAGAGTGTATGTGTGTGTGTGTGTGCGTGTGTGCGTGCGTGTGTTAGTGTGTGTGTGTATGTGTGTGTGTCAGTGTGTGTGTGTGTCCTGTCGGCTCGCAGAGATGAGAACACGGCCGTGGCAAGAAGGCACTGCCTGTCGTTAAGAGGCGACTAACGGGTAGTAGTCGAGAGGTGAAGAGTGTATGTGTGTGTGTGTGCGTGTGTGTGTGTGTGTGCGTGTGTGTGTGTGTATGTGTGTCTGTTTGGCTTGCAAAGATAAGAATACGGCCGAGGCAAGAAGGCCTTGCCTCTTGTAAGGGGCGACTAATAAGTAGGAGTCGAGAGGTGAAGAGTGTATGTGTGTATGCGTGTGTGCGTGTGTGTGCGTGTGTGAGTATGTGTGTGTGTTAGTTCGGCTTGCAGAGATAAGAGCACGACCGAGGCAAGAAAGCCCTGCCTATCGTAAGAGGCGACTAATAGGTAGGAGTCGAGAGGTGAAGAGTGTATGTGTGTGTGTGCGTGTGTGCGTGTGTGTGCGTGTGAGCGTGCGTGTGTGTGTGAGTGTGTGTGTGTCCGTTCGGCTTGCAGGGATAAGAATACGGCCGAGGCAAGAAGGCACTGCCTGTCGTAAGTGGCGACTAATTGGTAGGAGTCGAGAGGTGAAGAGTGTATGTGTGTGTGTGCGTGTTTGCGTGTGTGTGCGTGTGTGCGTGCGTGTGTGTGTGAGTGTGTGTGTGTCCGTTCGGCTTGCAGAGATAAGAATACGGCCGAAACAAGAAGGCCCTGCCTGTCGTAAGTGGCGACTAATGAGTAGGAGTCGAGAGGTGAAGAGTGTATGTGTGTGTGTGTGCGTGTGTGCGTGTATGTGTGCGTGTGTGAGTGTGTGTGTCCGGTCGGCTCGCAGTGATAAGGACACGTCCGTGCCAAGAAGGCCCTGCCTGTCGTAAGCGGCAACTAATTGGTAGGAGTCGAAAGGTGAAAAGTGTTTTTGTGTGTGTGCGTGTGTGTGCGTGTGTGCGTGCTTGTGTGTGTGAGTGTGTATGTGTCCGTTCGGCTTGCAGAGATAAGAATACGGCCGAGGCAAGAAGGCCCTGCCTGTCGTAAGTGGCGACTTATTGGTAGGAGTCGAGAGGTGAAGAGTGTATGTGTGTGTGTGTGCGTGTGTGGGTGTGTGTGTGTTTGTGCGTGTGTAAGTGTGTGTGTGTATGTATGTGTGTGTCCATTCGGCTCGCAGAGATTAGAATACGGCCGAGGCAAGAAGGCCATGCCTGTCGTAAGAGGCAACTAATGGGTAGGAGTCGAGAGGTGAAAAGTGTTTTTGTGTGTGTGCATGTGTGTGTGAGTGTGTATGTGTCCGTTCGGCTTGCAGAGATAAGAATACGGCCGAGGCAAGAATGCCCTGCCTGTCGTAAGTGGCGACTAATTGGTAGGAGTCGAGAGGTGAAGAGTGTATATGTGTGTGTGCGTGTGTGCGTGGGTGTGTGCGTGTGTGAGTGTGTGTGTCCGGTCGGCTCGCAGTGATAAGGACACGTCCGTGCCAAGAAGGCCCTGCCTGTCGTAAGCGGCGACTAATGCGTAGGAGTCGAGAGGTGAAGAGTGTATGTGTGTAAGTGCGTGTGAGCGTGTGTGTGCGTGTGTGAGTGTGTGTGTGTGTCCGGTCGGCTCTCAGATATAAGAACACGGCCGTGGCAAGAAGGCCCTGCCTGTCGTAATAGGCGACTAATGGGTAGGGGTCGAGAGGTGAAGAGTGTATGTGTGTGTGAGTGTGCGTGTGTGTGCGTGTGTGAGTGTGTGTGTGTATTTGTGTGTGAGTGTGTGTGTGTCCAGTCGGCTCGCAGAGATAAGAACACGGCCGTGGCAAGAAGGCCCTGCCTGTCGTAAGAGGCGACTAATGGGTAGGAGTCGAGAGGTGAAAAGTTTATTTGTGTGTGAGTGTGCGTGTGTGCGTGTGTGTGCGTGTGTGAGTGTGTGTGTGTATTTATGTGTGTGAGTGTGTGTGTCCAGTCGGCTCGCAGAGATAAGAACACGGCCGTGGCAAGAAGGCCCTGCCTATCGTAAGAGCCGACTAATAGGTAGGAGTCAAGAGGTGAAGAGTGTATGTGTGTGTGCGTGTGTGCGTGTGTGTGAGTATGTGTGTGTATGTGTGTGTGTATGTGTGTGTGTATCCCTTCGGCTCGCAGAGATAAGCATACGTCCGTGGCAAGAAGGCCATGCTTGCTGTAAGGAGCGACTAATGGGTAGGAGTCGAGAGGTGAAGCGTGTATGTGTGTGTGTGTGTGTATGTGTGCAAGTGTGTGTGTATGTGTGTCCGTTCGGTTTGCAGAGATAGGTGTACGTCCGTGGCAAGAAGGCCCTGCCTGTCTTAAGAGGCGACTAATGGATAGGAGTCGAGAGGTGGAGAGTGTGTGCGTGTGCGTGTGCGTGTGCGTGTGCGTGTGCGTGTGCGTGTGCGTGTGCGTGTGTGTGTGTGTGTGAGTGTATGTGTGTGTGCCTGTATGCGTGCGTGTGTGCGTGTGTGTGTGTGAGTGTGTGTGTGTGTATGTGTGTGTGTGTGTCCCTTCGCTCGCAGAGATAAGAAAAAAGCGGTGGCAAGAAGGCCATGCCTGTCGTAAGAGGCGACTAATGGATAAGAGTCGAGAGGTGGAGAGTGTGTGCGTGTGCGTGTGCGTGTGCGTGTGCGTGTGCGTGTGTGTGTGTGTGCGTGTGTGTGTGTGTGTCCGTTTGGCTTGCAGAGATAAGAACACGGCTGTTGCAAGAAGTCCCTGCCTATCGTAAGAGGAGAATAATGGGTAGGAGTCGAGAGGTGAAGAGTGTATGTGTGTGTGTGCGTGTGTGCGTGCGTGTGTGAGTGTGTGTGTGTATGTGTGTGTGTCAGTGTGTGTGTGTGTCCGGTCGGCTCGCAGAGATGAGAACACGGCCGTGGCAAGAAGGCACTGCCTGTCGTTAAGAGGCGACTAATGGGTAGGAGTCGAGAGGTGAAGAGTGTATGTGTGTGTGTGCGTGTGTGTGTGTGCGTGTGAGCGTGCGTGTGTGTGTGAGTGTGTGTGTGTCCGTTCGGCTTGCAGAGATAAGAATACGGCCGAGGCAAGAAGGCACTGCCTGTCGTAAGTGGCGACTAATTGGTAGGAGTCGAGAGGTGAAGAGTGTATGTGTGTGTGTGCGTGTGTGCGTGTGTGTGCGTGTGTGTGTGTATGTGTGTGTGTCTGTTTGGCTTGCAGAGATAAGAATACGGCCGAGGCAAGAAGGCCTTGCCTCTTGTAAGGGGCGACTAATAAGTAGGAGTCGAGAGGTGAAGAGTGTATGTGTGTATGCGTGTGTGCGTGTGTGTGCGTGTGTGAGTATGTGTGTGTGTTAGTTCGGCTTGCAGAGATAAGAGCACGAACGAGGCAAGAAAGCCCTGCCTATCATAAGAGGCGACTAATAGGTAGGAGTCGAGAGGTGAAGAGTGTATGTGTGTGTGTGCGTGTGTGTGTGTGTGTGTGTGCGTGTGAGCGTGCGTGTGTGTGTGAGTGTGTGTGTGTCCGTTCGGCTTGCAGAGATAAGAATACGGCCGTGGCAAGAAGGCCCTGACTGTCGTAAGAGGCGACTAATGGGTAGGAGTCGAGAGGTGAAGAGTGTATGTGTGTGTGTGTGTGTGTGTGTGTTTGTGTGCGTGTGTGCGTGTGTGTGTGCGTGTGTGATTGTATGTGTGTGTGCGTGTATGCGTGCGTGTGTGCGTGTGTGTGTGTGAGTGTGTGTGTGTATGTGTGTGTGTGTGTCCCTTCGCTCGCAGAGATAAGAAAAAAGCGGTGGCAAGAAGGCCATGCCTGTCGTAAGAGGCGACTAATGGGTAGGAGTCGAGAGGTGAAGAGTGTATGTGTGTGTGTGTGTGTGCGTTTGTGTGCGTGTGTGCGTGTGCGTGTGCGTGTGCGTGTGCGTGTGCGTGTGCGTGTGCGTGTGTGTGTGTGTGTGTGAGTGTATGTGTGTGTGCGTGTATGCGTGCGTGTGTGCGTGTGTGTGTGTGAGTGTGTGTGTGTATGTGTGTGTGTGTGTCCCTTCGCTCGCAGAGATAAGAAAAAAGCGGTGGCAAGAAGGCCATGCCTGTCGTAAGAGGCGACTAATGGGTAGGAGTCGAGAGGTGAAGAGTGTATGTGTGTATGCGTGTGTGCGTGTGTGTGCGTGTGTGAGTATGTGTGTGTGTTAGTTTGGCTTGCAGAGATAAGAGCACGAACGAGGCAAGAAAGCCCTGCCTATCATAAGAGGCGACTAATAGGTAGGAGTCGAGAGGTGAAGAGTGTATGTGTGTGTGTGCGTGTGTGTGTGTGTGTGTGCGTGTGAGCGTGCGTGTGTGTGTGAGTGTGTGTGTGTCCGTTCGGCTTGCAGAGATAAGAATACGGCCGTGGCAAGAAGGCCCTGACTGTCGTAAGAGGCGACTAATGGGTAGGAGTCGAGAGGTGAAGAGTGTATGTGTGTGTGTGTGTGTGTGTGCGTTTGTGTGCGTGTGTGCGTGTGCGTGTGCGTGTGCGTGTGCGTGTGCGTGTGCGTGTGCGTGTGCGTGTGTGTGTGTGTGAGTGTATGTGTGTGTGCGTGTATGCGTGCGTGTGTGCGTGTGTGTGTGTGAGTGTGTGTGTGTATGTGTGTGTGTGTGTCCCTTCGCTCGCAGAGATAAGAAAAAAGCGGTGGCAAGAAGGCCATGCCTGTCGTAAGAGGCGACTAATGGATAGGAGTCGAGAGGTGGAGAGTGTGTGCGTGTGCGTGTGCGTGTGCGTGTGCGTGTGCGTGTGCGTGTGCGTGTGTGTGTGTGTGCGTGTGTGTGTGTGTCCGTTTGGCTTGCAGAGATAAGAACACGGCTGTTGCAAGAAGTCCCTGCCTATCGTAAGAGGAGAATAATGGGTAGGAGTCGAGAGGTGAAGAGTGTATGTGTGTGTGTGCGTGTGTGCGTGCGTGTGTGAGTGTGTATGTGTGTGTGTCAGTGTGTGTGTGTGTCCGGTCGGCTCGCAGAGATGAGAACACGGCCGTGGCAAGAAGGCACTGCCTGTCGTTAAGAGGCGACTAATATGTAGGAGTCGAGAGGTGAAGAGTGTATGTGTGTGTGTGCGTGTGTGTGTGTGCGTGTGAGCGTGCGTGTGTGTGTGAGTGTGTGTGTGTCCGTTCGTCTTGCAGAGATAAGAATACGGCCGAGGCAAGAAGGCACTGCCTGTCGTAAGTGGCGACTAATTGGTAGGAGTCGAGAGGTGAAGAGTGTATGTGTGTGTGTGCGTGTGTGCGTGTGTGTGCGTGTGTGTGTGTATGTGTGTGTGTCTGTTTGGCTTGCAGAGATAAGAATACGGCCGAGGCAAGAAGGCCTTGCCTCTTGTAAGGGGCGACTAATAAGTAGGAGTCGAGAGGTGAAGAGTGTATGTGTGTATGCGTGTGTGCGTGTGTGTGCATGTGTGAGTATGTGTGTGTGTTAGTTTGGCTTGCAGAGATAAGAGCACGACCGAGGCAAGAAAGGCCTGCCTATCATAAGAGGCGACTAATAGGTAGGAGTCGAGAGGTGAAGAGTGTATGTGTGTGTGTGTGCGTGTGTGTGTGTGTGCGTGTGAGCGTGCGTGTGTGTGTGAGTGTGTGTGTGTCCGTTCGGCTTGCAGAGATAAGAATACGATCGTGGCAAGAAGGCCCTGACTGTCGTAAGAGGCGACTAATGGGTAGGAGTCGAGAGGTGAAGAGTGTATGTGTGTGTGTGTGTGTGCGTTTGTGTGCGTGTGTGCGTGTGTGTGTGCCTGTGTGAGTGTGTGTGTCCGGTCGGCTCGCAGTGATAAGGACACGTCTGTGCCAAGAAGGCCCTGCCTGTCGTAAGCGGCGACTACTGCGTAGGAGTCGAGAGGTGAAGAGTGCATATGTGTAAGTGCGTGTGAGCGTGTGTGTGCGTATGTGAGTGTGTGTGTATGTCCGGTCGGCTCTCAGAGATAAGAACACGGCCGTGGCAAGAATGCCCTGCCTGTCGTAAGAGGCGACTAATGGGTAGGAGTCGAGAGGTGAAGAGTGTATGTGTGTGTGAGTGTGCGTGTGTGTGCGTGTGTGAATGTGTGTGTGTATTTGTGTGTGTGAGTGTGTGTGTGTCCAGTCGCCTCGCAGAGATAAGAACACGGCCGTGGCAAGAAGGCCCTGCCTGTCGTAAGAGGCGACTAATGGGTAGGAGTCGAGAGGTGAAGAGTGTATTTGTGTGTAAGTGTGCGTGTGTGTGCGTGTGTGTGTATTTGTGTGTGTGAGTGTGTGTGTCTAGTCGGCTCGCAGAGATAAGAACACGGCCGTGGCAAGAAGGCCCTGCCTGTCGTAAGAGGCGACTAATGGGTAGGAGTCGAGTAGTAAAGAGTGTATATGTGTGTGCGTATGTGCGTGTGTGTGCGTGTGAGAGTGCGTGTGTTTGTGTGTGCGTGTGTGTGTGTGTCCGTTCCGCTTGCAGAGATAAGCATACAACCGAGGCAAGAAGGCCCTGCCTCTTGTAAGGGGCGACTAATAAGTAGGAGTCGAGAGGTGAAGAGTGTATGTGTGTATGAATGTGTGCGTGTGTGTGCGTGTGTGAGTATGTGTGTGTGTTAGTTCGGCTTGCAGAGATAAGAGCACGACCGAGGCAAGAAGACCCTGCCTATCGTAAGAGGCGACTAATGGGTAGGAGTCGAGAGGTGAAAGGGTACGTGAGTGTGTGCGTGTGTAGGTGTGTGTGTGTTTGTGCGTGTGTAAGTGTGTGTGTGTATGTTTGTGTGTGTCCATTCGGCTCGCAGAGATTAGAATACGGCAGAGGCAAGAAGGCCATGCCTGTCTTTAGAGGCGACTAATGGGTAGGAGTCGAGAGGTGAAGAGTGTATTTGTGTGTGTGCGTGTGTGCGTGCGTGTGTGTGTGAGTGTGTATGTGTCCGTTCGGCTTGCAGAGATAATAATACGGCCGAGGCAAGAAGGCCCTGCCTGTCGTAAGTGGCGACTAATTGGTAGGAGTCGAGAGGTGAAAAGTGTTTTTGTGTGTGTGCGTGTGTGTGCGTGTGTGCGTGCTTGTGTGTGTGAGTGTGCATGTGTCCGTTCGGCTTGCAGAGATAAAAATACGGCCAAGGCAAGAAGGCCCTGCCTGTCGTAAGTGGCGACTAATTGGTAGGAGTCGAGAGGTGAAGAGTGTATGTGTGTGTGTGTGCGTGTGTGGGTGTGTGTGTGTGTTTGTGCGTGTGTAAGTGTGTGTGTGTGTATGTATGTGTGTGTCCATTCGGCTCGCAGAGATTAGAATACGGCCGAGGCAAGAAGGCCCTGCCTGTCGTAAGTGGCGACTAATTGGTAGGAGTCGAGAGGTGAAAAGTGTTTTTGTGTGTGTGCGTGTGTGTGCGTGTGTGCGTGCTTGTGTGTGTGAGTGTGTATGTGTCCGTTCGGCTTGCAGAGATAAGAATACGGCCAAGGCAAGAATGCCCTGCCTGTCGTAAGTGGCGACTAATTGGTAGGAGTCGAGAGGTGAAGAGTGTATTTGTGTGTGTGCGTGTGTGCGTGCGTGTGTGTGTGAGTGTGTATGTGTCCGTTCGGCTTGCAGTGATAAGAATACGGCCGAGGCAAGAAGGCCCTGCCTGTCGTAAGTGGCGACTAATTGGTAGGAGTCGAGAGGTGAAAAGTGTTTTTGTGTGTGTGCGTGTGTGTGCGTGTGTGTGTGAGTGTGTATGTGTCCGTTCGGCTTGCAGTGATAAGAATACGGCCGAGGCAAGAAGGCCCTGCCTGTCGTAAGTGGCGACTAATTGGTAGGAGTCGAGAGGTGAAAACTGTTTTTGTGTGTGTGCGTGTGTGTGCGTGTGTGCGTGCTTGTGTGTGTGAGTGTGTATGTGTCCGATCAGCTTGCAGAGATAAGAATACGGCCGAGGCAAGAAGGCCCTGCCTGTCGTAAGTGGCGACTAATTGGTAGGAGTCGAGAGGTGAAGAGTGTATGTGTGTGTGTGTGCGTGTGTGGGTGTGTGTGTGTGTTTGTGCGTGTGTAAGTGTGTGTGTGTATGTATGTGTGTGTCCATTCGGCTCGCAGAGATTAGAATACGGCCGAGGCAAGAAGGCCATGCCTGTCGTAAGAGGCAACTAATGGGTAGGAGTCGAGAGGTGAAAAGTGTTTTTGTGTGTGTGCGTGTGTGTGCGTGTGTGCGTGCTTGTGTGTGTGAGTGTGTATGTGTCCGTTCGGCTTGCAGAGATAAGAATCCGGCCGAGGCAAGAATGCCCTGCTTGTTGTAAGTGGCGACTAATTGGTAGGAGTCGAGAGGTGAAGAGTGTATGTGTGTGTGTGCGTATGTGCGTGTGTGTGTGTGCGTGTGTGAGTGTGTGTGTCCAGTCGGCTCGCAGTGATAAGGACACGTCTGTGCCAAGAAGTCCCTGCCTGTCGTAAGCGGCGACTAATGCGTAGGAGTCGAGAGGTGAAGAGTGTATGTGTGTGTGAGTGTGCGTGTGTGTGCGTGTGTGAGTGTGTGTGTGTATTTGTGTGTGTGAGTGTGTGTGTGTCCAGTCGGCTCGCAGAGATAAGAACACGGCCGTGGCAAGAAGGCCCTGCCTGTCGTAAGAGGCGTCTAATGGGTAGGAGTCGAGAGGTGAAGAGTGTATTTGTGTGTGAGTGTGCGTGTGTGCCTGTGTGTGCGTGTGTGAGTGTGTGTGTGTATTTGTGTGTGTGAGTGTGTGTGTCCAGTCGGCTCGCAGAGATAAGAACACGGCCGTGGCAAAAAGGCCCTGCCTGTCGTAAGGAGGCGACTAGAGGGTAGGAGTCGAGTGGTGAAGAGTGTATATGTGTGTGCGTATGTGCGCGTGTGTGCGTGTGAGAGTGTGTGTGTATATGTGTGTGTGTCCATTCGGCTTGCAGAGATAAGAGCACGACCAAGGCAAGAAGGCCCTGCCTATCGTAAGAGCCGACCAATAGGTAGGAGTCAAGAGGTGAAGAGTATACGTGTGTGTGTGCGTGTGTGCGTGTGTGTGTGAGTATGTGTGTGTATGTGTGTGTGTATGTGTGTGTATCCCTTCGGCTCGCAGAGATAAGCATACGTCCGTGGCAAGAAGGCCATGCTTGCTGTAAGGAGCGACTAATGGGTAGGAGTCGAGAGGTGAAGCGTGTATGTGTGTGTATGTGTGTATGTGTGCAAGTGTGTGTGTGTGTGTCCGTTCGGTTTGCAGAGATAGGTAATCGTCCGTGGCAAGAAGGCCCTGCCTGTTTTAAGAGGCGACTAATGAATAGGAGTCGAGAGGTGAAGAGTGTGTGCGTGTGCGTGTGCGTGCGTGTGCGTGTGTAAGTGTTTGTGTATGTGTGTGTGTCTGTTTGGCTTGCAGAGATAAGAATACGGCCACGGCAAGAAGGCCCTGCCTCTTGTAATGGGCGACTAATAAGTAGGAGTCGAGAGGTGGAGAGTGTAAGTGTGTGTGTGCGTGTGTGCGTGTGTGTGCGTGTGTGAGTATGTGTGTGTGTTAGTTCGGCTTGCAGAAATAAGAACACGACCGAGGCAAGCAGGCCCTGCCTATCGTAAGAGGCGACTAATAGGTAGGAGTCGAGAGGTGAAGAGTGTATGTGTGTGTGTGCGTGTGTGCGTGTGTGTGTGCGTGTGTGAGTATGTGTGTGTGTCTGTTTGGCTTGCAGAGATAAGAATACGGCCGAGGCAAGAAGGCCTTTCCTCTTGTAAGGGGCGACTAATAGGTAGGATTAGAGAGGTGAAGAATGTATGTGTGTGTGCGTGTGTGCGTGTTTGTGTGTGTGTGAGTGTATGTGTGTGTGCGTGTATGCGTGCGTGTGTGCGTGTGTGTGTGTGTGAGTGTGTGTGTGTATGTGTGTGTGTGTGTGTCCCTTCGCTCGCAGAGATAAGAAAAAAGCGGTGGCAAGAAGGCCATGCCTGTCGTAAGAGGCGACTAATGGATAGGAGTCGAGAGGTGGAGAGTGTGTGCTTGTGCGTGTGCGTGTGCGTGTGCGTGTGTGTGTGTGTGCGTGTGTGTGTGTGTGTCCGTTTGGCTTGCAGAGATAAGAACACGGTTGTGGCAAGATGTCCCTGCCTGTCGTAAGAGGAGAATAATGGGTAGGAGTCGAGAGGTGAAGAGTGTATGTGTGTTAGTGTGTGTGCGTGTGTGCGTGCGTGTGTTAGTGTGTGTGTGTATGTGTGTGTGTCAGTGTGTGTGTGTGTCCGGTCGGCTCGCAGAGATGAGAACACGGCCGTGGCAAGAAGGCACTGCCTGTCGTTAAGAGGCGACTAACGGGTAGTAGTCGAGAGGTGAAGAGTGTATGTGTGTGTGTGTGTGCGTGTGTGCGTGTGTGTGCGTGTGTGTGTGTATGTGTGTGGGTCTGTTTGGCTTGCAGAGATAAGAATACGGCCGAGGCAAGAAAGCCTTGCCTCTTGTAAGGGGCGACTAATAAGTAGGAGTCGAGAGGTGAAGAGTGTATGTGTGTATGCGTGTGTGCGTGTGTGTGCGTGTGTGAGTATGTGTGTGTGTTAGTTCGGCTTGCAGAGATAAGAGCACGACCGAGGCAAGAAAGCCCTGCCTATCGTAAGAGGCGACTAATAGGTAGGAGTCGAGAGGTGAAGAGTGTATGTGTGTGTGTGCGTGTGTGCGTGTGTGTGCGTGTGAGCGTGCGTGTGTGTGTGAGTGTGTGTGTGTCCGTTCGGCTTGCAGAGATAAGAATACGGCCGAGGCAAGAAGGCTCTGCCTGTCGTAAGTGGCGACTTATTGGCAGGAGTCGAGAGGTGAAGAGTGTATGTGTGTGTGTGTGCGTGTGTGGGTGTGTGTGTGTTTGTGCGTGTGTAAGTGTGTGTGTGTATGTATGTGTGTGTCCATTCGGCTCGCAGAGATTAGAATACGGCCGAGGCAAGAAGGCCATGCCTGTCGTAAGAGGCAACTAATGGGTAGGAGTCGAGAGGTGAAAAGTGTTTTTGTGTGTGTGCATGTGTGTGTGAGTGTGTATGTGTCCGTTCGGCTTGCAGAGATAAGAATACGGCCGAGGCAAGAATGCCCTGCCTGTCGTAAGTGGCGACTAATTGGTAGGAGTCGAGAGGTGAAGAGTGTATGTGTGTGTGTGTGCGTGTGTGCGTGGGTGTGTGCGTGTGTGAGTGTGTGTGTCCGGTCGGCTCGCAGTGATAAGGACACGTCCGTGCCAAGAAGGCCCTGCCTGTCGTAAGCGGCGACTAATGCGTAGGAGTCGAGAGGTGAAGAGTGTATGTGTGTAAGTGCGTGTGAGCGTGTGTGTGCGTGTGTGAGTGTGTGTGTGTGTCCAGTCGGCTCTCAGATATAAGAACACGGCCGTGGCAAGAAGGCCCTGCCTGTCGTAATAGGCGACTAATGGGTAGGGGTCGAGAGGTGAAGAGTGTATGTGTGTGTGAGTGTGCGTGTGTGTGCGTGTGTGAGTGTGTGTGTGTATTTGTGTGTGAGTGTGTGTGTGTCCAGTCGGCTCGCAGAGATAAGAACACGGCCGTGGCAAGTAGGCCCTGCCTGTGGTAAGAGGCGACTAATGGGTAGGAGTCGAGAGGTGAAGAGTGTATTTGTGTGTGAGTGTGCGTGTGTGCGTGTGTGTGCGTGTGTGAGTGTGTGTGTGTGTATTTATGTGTGTGAGTGTGTGTGTCCAGTCGGCTCGCAGAGATAAGAACACGGCCGTGGCAAGAAGGCTCTGCCTATCGTAAGAGCCGACTAATAGGTAGGAGTCAAGAGGTGAAGAGTGTATGTGTGTGTGTGCGTGTGAGCGTGTGTGTGAGTATGTGTGTGTATGTGTGTGTGTGTATGTGTGTGTGTATCCCTTCGGCTCGCAGAGATAAGCATACGTCCGTGGCAAGAAGGCCATGCTTGCTGTAAGGAGCGACTAATGGGTAGGAGTCGAGAGGTGAAGCGTGTATGTGTGTGTGTGTGTATGTGTGCAAGTGTGTGTGTATGTGTGTCCGTTCGGTTTGCAGAGATAGGTGTACGTCCGTGGCAAGAAGGCCCTGCCTGTCTTAAGAGGCGACTAATGGATAGGAGTCGAGAGGTGGAGAGTGTGTGCGTGTGCGTGTGCGTGTGCGTGTGCGTGTGCGTGTGCGTGTGCGTGTGCGTGTGCGTGTGCGTGTGTGTGTGTGTGTGAGTGTATGTGTGTGTGCGTGTATGCGTGCGTGTGTGCGTGTGTGTGTGTGTGAGTGTGTGTGTGTATGTGTGTGTGTGTGTGTCCCTTCGCTCGCAGAGATAAGAAAAAAGCGGTGGCAAGAAGGCCATGCCTGTCGTAAGAGGCGACTAATGGATAGGAGTCGAGAGGTGGAGAGTGTGTGCGTGTGCGTGTGCGTGTGCGTGTGCGTGTGCGTGTGCGTGTGTGTGTGTGTGAGTGTATGTGTGTGTGCGTGTATGCGTGCGTGTGTGCGTGTGTGTGTGTGAGTGTGTGTGTGTATGTGTGTGTGTGTGTGTCCCTTCGCTCGCAGAGATAAGAAAAAAGCGGTGGCAAGAAGGCCATGCCTGTCGTAAGAGGCGACTAATGGATAGGAGTCGAGAGGTGGAGAGTGTGTGCGTGTGCGTGTGCGTGTGCGTGTGCGTGTTCGTGTGCGTGTGCGTGTGCGTGTGTGTGTGTGTGTGCGTGTGTGTGTGTGTCCGTTTGGCTTGCAGAGATAAGAACACGGCTGTTGCAAGAAGTCCCTGCCTATCGTAAGAGGAGAATAATGGGTAGAAGTCGAGAGGTGAAGAGTGTATGTGTGTGTGTGCGTGTGTGCGTGTGTGTGTGAGTGTGTGTGTGTCCGTTCGGCTTGCAGAGATAAGAATACGGCCTAGGCAAGAAGGCACTGCCTGTCGTAAGTGGCGACTAATTGGTAGGAGTCGAGAGGTGAAGAGTGTATGTGTGTGTGTGCGTGTGTGCGTGTGTGTGCGTGTGTGTGTGTGTATGTGTGTGTGTCTGTTTGGCTTGCAGAGATAAGAATACGGCCGAGGCAAGAAGGCCTTGCCTCTTGTAAGGGGCGACTAATAAGTAGGAGTCGAGAGGTGAAGAGTGTATGTGTGTATGCGTGTGTGCGTGTGTGTGCGTGTGTGAGTATGTGTGTGTGTTAGTTCGGCTTGCAGAGATAAGAGCACGACCGAGGCAAGAAAGCCCTGCCTATCATAAGAGGCGACTAATAGGTAGGAGTCGAGAGGTGAAGAGTGTATGTGTGTGTGTGCGTGTGTGTGTGTGTGTGTGCGTGTGAGCGTGCGTGTGTGTGTGAGTGTGTGTGTGTCCGTTCGGCTTGCAGAGATAAGAATACGGCCGAGGCAAGAAGGCACTGCCTGTCGTAAGTGGCGACTAATTGGTAGGAGTCGAGAGGTGAAGAGTGTATGTGTGTGTGTGCGTGTGTGCGTTTGTGTGCGTGTGTGCGTGCGTGTGTGTGTGAGTGTGTGTGTGTCCGTTCGGCTTGCAGAGATAAGAATACGGCCGAGGCAAGAAGGCCCTGCCTATCGTAAGTGGCGACTAATTGGTAGGAGTCGAGAAGTGAAGAATGTATGTGTGTGTGTGTGCGTGTGTGCGTGTATGTGTGCGTGTGTGAGTGTGTGTGTCCGGTCGGCTCGCAGTGATAAGGACACGTCCGTGCCAAGAAGGCCCTGCCTGTCGTAAGCGGCGACTAATGCGTAGGAGTCGAGTGGTGAAGAGTGTATGTGTGTAAGTGCGTGTGTTTGTGTGTGTGCGTGTGTGAGTGTGTGTGTGTCCGGTCGGCTCGCAGAGATAAGAACACGTCCGTGCCAAGAAGGCCCTGCCTGTCGTAAGAGGCGACTAATGGGTAGGAGTCGAGAGGTGAAGAGTGTATTTGTGTGTGTGTGTGTGCGTGTGTGTGCGTGTGTGCGTGCGTGTGTGTGTGAGTGTGTATGTGTCCGTTCGGCTTGCAGAGATAAGAAAAAGGCCGAGGCAAGAAGGCCCTGCCTGTCGTAAGTGGCGACTAATTGGTAGGAGTCGAGAGGTGAAGAGTGTATGTGTGTGTGTGCGTGTGTGCATGTGTGTGCGTGTGTGCGTGCGTGTGTGTGTGAGTGTGTGTGTGTCCGTTCGGCTTGCAGAGATAAGAATACGGCTGAGGCAAGAAGGCCCTGCCTGTCGTAAGTGGCGACTAATTGGTAGGAGTCGAGAGGTGAAGAGTGTATGTGTGTGTGTGCGTGTGTGCGTGTGTGTGCGTGTGTGCGTGCGTGTGTGTGTGAGTGTGTGTGTGTCCGTTCGGCTTGCAGAGATAAGAATACGGCCGAGGCAAAAAGGCCGTGCCTGTCGTAAGCGGCGACTAATGCGTAGGAGTCGAGAGGTGAAGAGTGTATGTGTGTAAGTGCGTGTGTTTGTGTGTGTGCGTGTGTGAGTGTGTGTGTGTGTCCGGTCGGCTCGCAGAGATAAGAACACGGCCGTGGCAAGAAGGCCCTGCCTGTCGTAAGAGGCGGCTAATGGGTAGGAGTCGAGAGGTGAAGAGTGTATGTGTGTGTGTGTGTGTGAGTGTGCGGGTGTGTGCTTGTGTGAGTGTGTGTGTGTATTTGTGTGTGTGAGTGTGTGTGTGTCCAGTCGGCTCGCAGAGATAAGAACACGGCCGTGGCAAGAAGGCCCTGCCTGTCGTAAGAGGCGACTAATGGGTAGGAGTCGAGAGGTGAAGAGTGTATGTGTGTGTGAGTGTGCGTGTGTGCGTGTGTGTGCGTGTGTGAGTGTGTGTGTGTATTTGTGTGTGTGAGTGTGTGTGTCCAGTCGGCCCGCAGAGATAAGAACACGGCCGTGGCAAGAAGGCCCTGCCTGTCGTAAGAGGCGACTAATGGGTAGGGGTCGAGTGGTGAAGAGTGTATATGTGTGTGCGTATGTGCGTGTGTGTGCGTGTGAGAGTGTGTATGTGTGTGTGTGTCCGTTTGGCTTGCAGAGATAAGAGCACGACCGAGGCAAGAAGGCCCTGCCTATTCGTAAGAGGCGACTAATAGGTAGGAGTCGAGAGGTGAAGAATGTATGTGTGTGTGCGTGTGTGTGTGTTTGTGTGTGTGTGAGTGTATGTGTGTGTTCGTGTGTGGGTGCGTGTGTGAGTATGTGTGTATGTATGTGTGTGTGTATCCCTTCGGCTCGCAGAGATAAGAATACGTCCGTGGCAGGAAGGCCATGCTTGCTGTAAGGAGCGACTAATGGGTAGGAGTCTAGAGGTAAAGCGTGCATGTGTGTGTGTGTGTATGTGTGCAAGTGTGTGTGTGTGTCCGTTCGGCTCGCAGAGATAGGTATACGTACGTGGCAAGAAGGCCCTGCCTGTCTTAAAAGGCGACTAATGGATAGGAGTCGAGAGGTGGAGAGTGTGTGCGTGTGCGTGTGCGTGTGTGTGTACGTGTAAGTGTGTGTGTATGTTAGTGTTTCTGTTTGGCTTGCAGAGATAAGATTACGGCCGAGGCAAGAAGGCCCTGCCTCTTGTAATGGGCGACTAATAAGTAGGAGTCGAGAGGTGAAGAGTGTATGTGTGTGTGTGCGTGTGTGCGTGTGTGTGTGCGTGTGTGAGTATGTGTGTGTGTCCGTTCGGCTTGCAGAGATAAGAACGCGGCCAAGGCAAGAAGGCCCTGCCTGTCGTAAGAGGCGACTAATAGGTAGGAGTCGAGAGGTGAAGAATGTATGTGTGTGTGCGTGTGTGCGTGTTTGTGTGTGTGTGGGTGTATGTGTGTGTGCGTGTGTGCGTGCGTGTGTGCGTGTGTGAGTATGTGTGTGTGTTAGTTCGGCTTGCAGAAATAAGAACACGACCGAGGCAAGAAGGCCCTGCCTATCGTAAGAGGCGGCTAATAGGTAGGAGTCGAGAGGTGAAGAGTGTATGTGTGTGTGTGCGTGTGTGCGTGTGTGTGTGCGTGTGTGAGTATGTGTGTGTGTCCGTTCGGCTTGCAGAGATAAGAACACGGCCAAGGCAAGAAGGCCCTGCCTGTCGTAAGAGGCGACTAATAGGTAGGAGTCGAGAGGTGAAGAATGTATGTGTGTGTGCGTGTGTGCGTGTGTGTGTGCGTGTGTGAGTATGTGTGTGTGTCCGTTCGTCTTGCAGAGATAAGAACACAGCCGAGGCAAGAAGGCCCTGCCTGTCGTGAGAGTCGAGTAATAGGTATGTGTGTGAGTGTCAGTGTGTGTGTGTGTCCGGTCGGCTCGCAGAGATGAGAACACGGCCGTGGCAAGAAGGCACTGCCTGTCGTTAAGAGGCGACTAATGGGTAGGAGTCGATAGGTGAAGGGTGTATGTGTGTGTGGGTGTCCGTGTGTGCGTGTGTGTGCGTGTGTGTGTGTATGTGTGTGTGTCTGTTTGGCTTGCAGAGATAAGAATACGGCCAAGGCAAGAAGGCACTGCCTCTTGTAAAGGGCGACTAATAAGTAGGAGTCGAGAGGTGAAGAGTGTATGTGTGTATGCGTGTGTGCGTGTGTGTGCGTGTGTGTGCGTGTGTGAGTATGTGTGGGTGTTAGTTCGGCTTGCAGAGATAAGAGCACGACCGAGGCAAGAAAGCCCTGCCTATCGTAAGAGGCGATTAATAGGTAGGAGTCGAGAGGTGAAGAGTGTATGTGTGTGTGTGCGTGTGTGCCTGTGTGTGCGTGTGAGCGTGCGTGTGTGTGTGAGTGTGTGTGTGTCCGTTCGGCTTGCAGAGATAAGAATACGGCCGAGGCAAGAAGGCCCTGCCTGTCGTAAGTGGCGACTAATTGGTAGGAGTCGAGAGGTGAAGAGTGTATGTGTGTGTGCGTGTGTGCGTGTGTGTGCGTGTGTGCGTGCGTGTGTTTGTGAGTGTGTGTGTGTCCGTTCGGCTTGCAGAGATAAGAATACGGCCGAGGCAAGAAGGCCCTGCCTGTCGTAAGCGGCGACTAATGCGTAGGAGTCGAGAGGTGAAGATTGTATGTGTGTAAGTGCGTGTGTTTGTGTGTGTGCGTGTGTGAGTGTGTGTGTGTCCGGTCGGCTCGCAGAGATAAGAACACGGCCGTGGCAAGAAGGCCCTGCCTGTTGTAAGAGGCGGCTAATGGGTAGGAGTCGAGAGGTGAAGAGTGTATGTGTGTGTGAGTGTGCGGGTGTGTGCGTGTGTAAGTGTGTGTGTGTATTTGTGTGTGTGAGTGTGTGTGTGTCCAGTCGGCTCGCAGAGATAAGAACACGGCCGTGGCAAGAAGACCCTGCCTGTCGTGAGAGGCGACTAATGGGTAGGAGTCGAGAGGTGAAGAGTGTATGTGTGTGTGAGTGTGCGTGTGTGCGTGTGTGTGCGTGTGTGAGTGTGTGTGTATTTGTGTGTGTGAGTGTGTGTGTCTAGTTGGCCTGCAGAGATAAGAACACGGCCGTGGCAAGAAGGCCATGCCTGTCGTAAGAGGCGACTAATAAGTAGGAGTCGAGTGGTGAAGAGTGTATATGTGTGTGCGTATGTGCGTGTGTGTGCGTGTGAGAGTGTGTATGTGTGTGTGTGTGTCCGTTCGGCTTGCAGAGATAAGAGCACGACCGAGGCAAGAAGGCCCTGCCTATTCGTAAAAGGCGACTAATAGGTAGGAGTTGAGAGGTGAAGAATGTATGTGTGTGTGCGTGTGTGCGTGTTTGTGTGTGTGTGAATGTATGTGTGTGTGCGTGTGTGCGTGCGTGTGTGAGTATGTGTGTGTGTGTGTGTATGTGTGTATGTATGTGTGTGTGTGTATCCCTTCGGCTCGCAGAGATAAGAATACGTCCGTGGCAGGAAGGCCATGCTTGCTGTAAGAAGCGACTAATGGGTAGGAGTCGAGAGGTGAGGCGTGCATGTGTGTGTGTGTGTATGTGTGCAAGTGTGTGTGTGTGTGTGTCCGTTCGGCTCGCAGAGATAGGTATACGTCTGTGGCAAGAAGGCCCTGCCTGTTTTAAGAGGCGACTAATGGATAGGAATCGAGAGGTGGAGAATGTGTGCGTGTGCGTGTGTGCGTGTGTGCGTGTGTGCCTGTGTGCGTGTGTTTGTGTGTGCGTGTGTGTGTGTATCCGTTCGGCTTGCAGAGATAAGAACACGGCCGTGGCAAGAAGTCCCTGCCTGTCGTAAGAGGCGACTAATGGGTACTAGTCGAGAGGTGAAGAGGGTACGTGAGGGTGTGCATGTGTGGGTGTGTGTGTGTTTGTGCGTGTGTAAGTCTGTGTGTATGTTTGTGTGTGTCCCTTCGGCTCGCAGAGATTAGAATACTGCAGAGTAATAAGTAGGAGTCGAGAGGTGAAGAGTGTATGTGTGTGTGTGCTTGTGTGCGTGTGTGTGTGCGTGTGTGAGTATGTGTGTGTGTTAGTTCGGCTTGCAGAAATAAGAACACGACCGAGGCAAGAAGGCCCTGCCTATCGTAAGAGGCGACTAATAGGTAGGAGTCGAGAGGTGAAAGTGTATGTTTGTGTGCTCATGTGAGTATGTGTGTGTGTCCGTTCGGCTTGCAGTGATAAGAACACGGCCAAGGCAAGAAGGCACTGCCTATCGTAAGAGGCGACTAATAGGTAGGAGTCGAGAGGTGAAGAATGTATGTGTGTGTGCGTGTGTGCGTGTTTGTGTGCGTGTTTGTGTGTGTGTGAGTGTATGTGTGTGTGCGTGTGTGCGTGCGTGAGTGTGTGTGTGTTTGTGAGTGTGTGTGTATGTGTGTGTGTCCCTTCGGCTTGCAGAGATAAGAACACGGCCGAGGCAAGAAGGTCCTGCCTGTCGTGAGAGACGACTAATAGGTACGAGTCGAGAGGTGAAGAATGTATGTGTGTGTGCGTATGTGCGTGTTTGTGTGTGTGTGAGTGTATGTGTGTGTGCGTGTGTGCGTGCGTGTGTGCGTGTGTGTGTGTGAGTGTGTGTGTGTATGTGTGTGTCCGTTCGGCTTGCAGAGATAAGAACACGGCCGTGGCAAGAAGTACCTGCCTGTCGAAAGAGGAGAATAATGGGTAGGAGTCGAGAGGTAAAGAGTGTGTGCGTGTGTGTGTGTGTGCGTGTGTGAGTGGGCGTGTGTGTGTGTGTGTCCGTTCGGCTTGCAGAGATAAGAACACGGCCGTGGCAAAAAGTCCCTGCCTGTCGTAAGAGGGGAATAATGAGTAGGAGTCGAGAGGTGAAGAGTGTATGTGTGTGGGTGCGTGTGTGCGTGTGTGTGTGCATGTGTGAGTATGTGTGTGTGTCCGTTCGGCTTGCAGAGATAAGAACACGGCCGAGGCAAGAAGGCCCTGCCTGTCGTGAGAGACGACTAATAGGTAGGAGTCGAGAGGTGAAGAATGTATGTGTGTGTGCGTATGTGCGTGTTTGTGTGTGTGTGTGAGTGTATGTGTGTGTGCGTGTGTGCGTGCGTGTGTGCGTGTGTGTGTGTGAGTGTGTGTGTGTATGTGTGTGTCCGTTCGGCTTGCAGAGATAAAAACACGGCCGTGGCAAGAAGTACCTGCCTGTCGTAAGAGGAGAATAATGGGTAGGAGTCGAGAGGTGAAGAGTGTGTGCGTGTGCGTGTGCGTGTGCGTGTGTGTGTGTGTGCGTGTGTGTGTGTGTCCGTTCTGCTTGCAGAGATAAGAACACGGCGGTGGCGAAAATCCATGCCTGTCGTAAGAGGGGAATAATGGGTAGGAGTCGAGAGGTGAAGAGAGTATGTGTGTGTGTGTGCGTGTGTGCGTACGTGTGTGCGTGTATGCGTGTGTGTGTGTGAGTGTGTGTGTGTCCGTTCGGCTCGCAGAGATAAGAACACGGCCGTGGCAAGAAGTCCCTGCCTGTCGTAAGAGGCGACTAATGAATAGGAGTCGAGAGGTGAAGAGTGTATGTGTCTTTGTGTGTGTGCGTGTGTTTGTGCGTGTGTAACTATGTGTGTGTATGTGTGTGTGTGTGTCCGTTTGGCTTGCAGAGATAAGAATACGGCTGAGGCAAGAAGGCCCTGCCTGTCTTAAGAGGCGACTAATGGATATTAGTCGAGAGATGGAGAGTGTGTGCGTGTGCGTGTACGTGTGCGTGTGTGCGTGTGTGCCTGTGTGCGTGTGTTTGTGTGTACGTGTGTGTGTGTGTCCGTTCGGCTTGCAGAGATAAGAACACGGCCGTGGCAAGAAGTCCCTGCCTGTCGTTAGAGGCGACTAATGGGTAAGAGTCGAGAGGTGAAGAGTGTATTTGTGTGTGTGCGTGTGTGCGTGCGTGTGTGTGTGAGTGTGTATGTGTCCGTTCGGCTTGCAGAGATAAGAATACGGCCGAGGCAAGAAGGCCCTGCCTGTCGTAAGTGGCGACTAATTGGTAGGAGTCGAGAGGTGAAAAGTGTTTTTGTGTGTGTGCGTGTGTGTGCGTGTGTGCGTGCTTGTGTGTGTGAGTGTGTATGTGTCCGTTCGGCTTGCAGAGATAAAAATACAGCCAAGGCAAGAAGGCCCTGCCTGTCGTAAGTGGCGACTAATTGGTAGGAGTCGAGAGGTGAAGAGTGTATGTGTGTGTGTGTGCGTGTGTGGGTGTGTGTGTGTTTGTGCGTGTGTAAGTGTGTGTGTGTGTATGTATGTGTGTGTCCATTCGGCTCGCAGAGATTAGAATACGGCCGAGGCAAGAAGGCCCTGCCTGTCGTAAGTGGCGACTAATTGGTAGGAGTCGAGAGGTGAAAAGTGTTTTTGTGTGTGTGCGTGTGTGTGCGTGTGTGTGCGTGTGTGCGTGCTTGTGTGTGTGAGTGTGTATGTGTCCTTTCGGCTTGCAGAGATAAGAATACGGCCAAGGCAAGAATGCCCTGCCTGTCGTAAGTGGCGACTAATTGGTAGGAGTCGAGAGGTGAAGAGTGTATGTGTGTGTGTGCGTGTGTGCGTGTGTGTGTGCGTGTGTGAATGTGTGTGTCCGGTCGGCTCGCAGTGATAAGGACACGTGTGTGCCAAGAAGGCCCTGCCTGTCGTAAGCGGCGACTACTGCGTAGGAGTCGAGAGGTGAAGAGTGTATATGTGTAAGTGCGTGTGAGCGTGTGTGTGCGTGTGTAAGTGTGTGTGTGTGTGTCCGGTCGGCTCTCAGAGATAAGAACACGGCCGTGGCAAGAAGGCCCTGCCTGTCGTAAGAGGCGACTAATGGGTAGGAGTCGAGAGGTAAAGAGTGTATGTGTGTGTGAGTGTGCGTGTGTGTGCGTGTGTGAATGTGTGTGTGTATTTGTGTGTGTGAGTGTGTGTGTGTCCAGTCGGCTCGCAGAGATAAGAACACGGCCGTGGCAAGAAGGCCCTGCCTGTCGTAAGAGGCGACTAATGGGTAGGAGTCGAGAGGTGAAGAGTGTATTTGTGTGTAAGTGTGCGTGTGTGCGTGTGTGTGCGTGTGTGTGTGTATTTGTGTGTGTGAGTGTGTGTCCAGTCGGCTCGCAGAGATAAGAACACGGCCGTGGCAAGAAGGCCCTGCCTGTCGTAAGAGGCGACTAATGGGTACGAGTCGAGTGGTGAAGAGTGTGTGCGTATGTGCGTATGTGTGCGTGTGAGAGTGCGTGTGTTTGTGTGTGCGTGTGTGTGTGTGTCCGTTCCGCTTGCAGAGATAAGAATACAACCGAGGCAAGAAGGCCCTGCCTCTTGTAAGGGGCGACTAATAAGTAGGAGTCGAGAGGTGAAGAGTGTATGTGTGTATGAGTGTGTGCGTGTGTGTGCGTGTGTGAGTATGTGTGTGTGTTAGTTCGGCTTGCAGAGATAAGAGCACGACCGAGGCAAGAAGGCCCTGCCTATCGTAAGAGGCGACTAATAGGTAGGAGTCGAGAGGTGAAGAGTGTATGTGTGTGTGGGTGTGTGCGTGTGTGTGTGCGTGTGTAAGTGTATGTGTGTGCGTGTGTGCGTGCGTGTGTGCGTGTGTGTGTGTGCGTGTGTGCGTGCGTGTTTGCGCGTGTGTGTGTGTTTGTGAGTGTGTGTGTGTGTATGTGTGTGTGTGTCCCTTCGGCTCGCAGAGATAAGAAAACAGCCGCGGCAAGAAGGCCATGCCAGTCTTAAGGGGCGACTAATGGGTAGGAGTCGAGAGGTGAAGAGTGTATGTGTGCGTGCGTGTGTGTGTGTGAATGTGTGTGTGTATGTGTGTGTATGTGTGTGTATGTGTGTGTGTCCCTTCTGCTCGCAGAGATAAAAATACAGCCGTGACAAGAAGGCCATGCCTGTCGTAAGAGGCGACTAATGTGTAGGAGTCGAGAGGTGAAGAGTGTATGTGTGTGTGCGTGTGTGCGTGTGTGTGTGAGTATGTGTGTGTGTATGTGTGTGTGTATCCCTTCGGCTCGCAGAGATATGAATAGGTCCGTGGCAAGAAGGCCATGCTTGCTGTAAGGAGCGACTAATTGGTAGAAGTCGAGAGGTGAAGTGTGTATGTGTGTGTGTGTGTGTGTGTGCAAGTGTGTGTGTGTGTGTCCGTTCGGCTCGCAGAGATAGAAATACGTCTGTGGCAAGAAGGCCCTGCCTGTCTTAAGAGGCGACTAATGGATAGGAGTCGAGAGGTAGAGAGTGTGTGCGTGTGCGTGTGCGTGTGTGCGTGTATGCCTGTGAGCGTGTGTTTGTGTGTGCGTGTGTGTGTGTGTCCGTTCGGCTTGCAGAGATAAGAACACTGCCGTGGCAAGAAGCCCCTGCTTGTCGTAAGAGGCGACTAATGGGTAGGAGTCGAGAGGTGAAGAGTGTATTTGTGTGTGAGTGTGCGTATGTGTGCGTGTATGAGTGTGTGTGTGTATTTGTGTGTGTGAGTGTGTGTCTCCAGTCGGCTCGCAGAGATAAGAACACGGCCGTGGCAAGAAGGCCCTGCCTGTCGTAAAAGGCGTGTGCGTGTGTGTGCGTGTGTAATTGTGTGTGAATGTGTGTGTGTCTGTTTGGCTTGCAGAGATAAGAATACGGCCGAGGCAAGAAGGCCCTGCCTCTTGTATGGGGCGACTAATAGGTAGGAGTCGAGAGGTGAATAGTGTATGTGTGTGTGCGTGTGTGTGTGTGTGTGTTTGTGCGTGTGTAAGTGTGTGTGTATGTATGTGTGTGTCCATTCGGCTCGCAGAGATTAGAATACGGCCGAGGCAAGAAGGCCATGCCTGTCGTAAGAGGCGACTAATGGGTAGGAGTCGAGAGGTGAAGAGTGTATGTGTGTGTGTGTGTGCGTGTGTGCGTGTGTGTGTGCGTGTGTGAGTGTGTGTGTGTCCGGTCGGCTCGCAGAGATAAGAACACGTCCGTGCCAAGAAAGCCCTGCCTGTCGTAAGC